>NC_089532.1:24057996-24205496 GCF_963924715.1 Thunnus thynnus | reverse complement strand
CAAGCTCTTATATATAAATTGCATATGTATATTTTTTCAGTGTGAAGCCTTTCGATTTTTTGTCTCTGCTGATGTGATGTGATATCTACAAGTTTGTTGTTGTCGTCATAAAACCTGTTGGAGATGCCGGGGATTGAACCCGGGGCCTCATACATGCAAAGCATGCGCTCTACCACTGAGCTACACCCCCCGTTTATAAAGTGAATTAAGACAGCAGAGATATGAGAGGAGACTGAACAAAGGGACGTAGTACAACTTAAGCTGGATATCTGCTTCAGTGTAAAGGAGATACACCATAACTACAGCAGCTACATATGTAAAACGACAACTTAAGCTACACTACAAATGATCCAAAAGTCCAGAACCCCAAAAATTCAGTTTGCAATGATATCAAACAAAAACAAGCAGCAAACCTTCATAATGACAAACTAAAACCAGCAAATGTTTGGCAGTTTGCTTAACTGATTACATATGCAATGACTCCATTACAAAGAAGAGGATTTTCAGTCAAATTTCCATTCTCCACAAATGTTCTTAAATCACTCGTATGTGTCTCTGAAGAACGAATCTGTTCGTACGAGCGGTTCTTGCATGAGGCTCAAGAGTGTGATCTCTTCACCTTCTGTGCTGTAATACAAATTCAAGAATTTGTGATATGTAGCACAACAAGCTAGCAGGCTCTGTAAACATAACCATGTTCCCATCAATGCATAGTGCTGTGTGCTGTACACGGAACTACTCTCCCAAGACTGAAAACGTGATTGCTGTTATTACACTTTGGAGCCATCTGTAAACAAACTAACGTGACCCAGGCAAGGAACATGTCACCCTGTGCAGCGATGTGGCTCATTGACATATTTTAATAGTTTTGCAACAACAACAGAGGTCTGCGTCACAGAGGAATACGATATAACAGGCTTTGGTTTATGTAGATGAACAACTGAATATTTTCTTCAGTTGTTACTCAACAATGTGACGGACTCCTAATTTTTAATCACTTTCCAAACGTTCTATGGCAGGGTTCATAAGGACTTGAAGGAACCCTGTGGTATGTCTGCAATTTAAGGCAATTTAATAGAAGAGACCAACAGAAAGCTGACGTGCACCACCCTCTGGAAGACGAAGACGAGGTTTGCAGAAAGACAAGATACTGGAGGGGTTTTTTTTCCTTATAAGAAAACAACCTGGTAAGTAGATCCCGGGTATTTTGAGATACAGACCCCTGGATTAGAGGTTGGAAGCATCTTAACATAAAGTATTGGTTTAGATTTTAGTGCTTCTGTTACAGGCACATACAGTGAGACTGCTGTCTTACTATAAGTGGAAGAAGCTTTGAAGTTTGCTCGTAATGAAATCATTTTAAATCAATATTTAGAGTCAAACAATTACAGCTCACTTTGATAATGTAGTTGTGTAATAAGCAGGATTATGTACAGTGAGCTGGTCATTATTGCAAATAAGCCCTGACAGAGTGAATGGAGACCCCAGCAGGATTATCCCTGGATTGTAAACATGTCTACAAATGCAGAGGCTTGTGCAGCTGCCAATATGTATTTGCTAGCGATAGCAAACTGTATTCCTTGGGTGCCAGCTGTGCCAGTGCTGCTCTCCATCATGTTAAAAAGCAGACTGGAGTCTTACTTCATGGTCTTAGTAAGATCATTTGTCTCCCATCAGGGATCAGCTCTACACTCACTACAAAGTGCTGATGGTGCAACTAAGCACTTAACACACTGTGATACGTCTGAGCTTTGTTATTCATCTCATTTTTATACTACTACAAATCGATAGATAACAAACCATTAAAATACAACATACAAGGGTTTGAGAGTCAAACAGCAAAATGGTGTGTCACAAGGAGGCCTATCCATTATTTCTAAATCCAAGTTAAAAAAAAAAAACATGCCATTTGTCTTATTACGGTTTTCAGACAACAAAGACATAACCATGCAGAGAGGCAGAATTAAGAAGCACCACTGCGTTTCCTGCAACTTTGCTCATCAACTAGAGCTCTCTGCAAGCTGTTTCCAGTGTCTCCATTTACATTTACAAGTCATTTACATAAGCACTCCCTCTATTAGCTATGAGGATATAACACAGTGTGTGCACTTCATTCTTTTCAGAACTGCTCACTGTGTCAAAGAATAAAATTAAAGTGGCTTTCATAATGTGAAGAGCCACAGTTATAACCAAAAAAGTAGCTTTAAATGTGCCATTTGGGACATACAGAACATTCCCTTTGTCATCCAGTCATAAGACAAAATAAAGTCATATTACTGAATGAATGTTGTAATGCAACAAATTATATAGTTAATTACACACTGATCATTATAAAAATATATTGCCCTGAGACTTAAAAAACATGCAAAATGTTGGACTTAGGCTAGAGATATACTTGCTTTTTAAGCATGTGTTCTCATAGACAACTGGCTGCGCCGTGAACGGAATTGTTCACATACATGTCTGTGTACTTTGTGTGAAGGATTCCACTAGTTGCTGTATCCTTTTGGGGGATCCTGGCAAATTCATCTGCCCATTTATCAGTTTGGTCAAAGGAAAGTGATGGCAAACAAGTCAAGTTTTTCAACCATCTCACCATTCTCACATAGGCTTTACTTGACAGCCTCCCACCCTGCGCATGACGTCAGAGGAAAATGGCCACAGTGTGAATACGGCACATAAACATGGCAACAGTAAAGGAGGTTACTATTTTGTTAATTCTGAGATCACAGCAGTAAAAGTGACAGCAGCATCATCATGGTTGGTATGTAAGCCTCCTAAATCAAGCACGTTGTGACAATGGCAAGTATGTTTCTTTCGTTCTGCCAATGCAAGAAATTGATGATGAGAAACACCACCTGTATTTTCAAATGTCTGCCAGAATGTTTGATGATTTTCTCCGTTGGATTAGCCCGCTGATTATACATCACAACACACACAATGAACCAGTCAGTTCAGCAGAGTGACTTGTCATCACCCTGCGCTTTCTAGCAACAGGCATCAGATACCAAGCCTTCTCAGCGGGCTACAAACTTGGATCAGCAACAGTTGGACGTATGGTCAGAAAAGTCAGCAAAGCTATATGGACTGCTCTGAAGGATGAGATTGTGGCTTTCCCCAATGAAGATCAGCGGAAGCAGATCCAGAAAGATAAACAGTAAACAAGTCAACATTCCATGCCCCAGCCAACAGTAGATGTTCCTTCTACAACTAAAAAGGATACTTCAGTTTCATACTGTGCCTGCATGTGATGCCAGGTACAGGTTTACAGTTGTGGACATAGGGGCATACAGCCGTAATAGTGATGGTGGAGTGTTTTCAAGAAGTGCCTTTGTATCCCAGCTTATCCAGGGCAACATTCCCCTGCCACCTCTATCTGCTCTACCTGGGAGTGAAGTCCTGAGCCCCCCGTCTTTGTAGCAGATGAGGCCTTTCCACTGAAGGTCGGATGGGATCGTCCAGAGCCGCCGGGCTGGGGGAGCCACCAAACGTTCAATACACATGCATTAAAGTGTAAAACAAGAAGGGCCTAGCCTCATGAAAAGACAGAAAAAACGTGAACATAGCACGGTTGTGGCAGTTGTTTGCCATCCACCTCGGAGCCATCCACCTATAGCGCGGTATTGTAATATTGCATTTATTGTGACAGCCCTAGGATGGACCAGGTCAGAGATGTACACAGGTGCCTGACCACGCAGGGCTCTGTATGTGAAAACAAGAACCTTAAAATGAATCCTAAATTTGATGGGAAGCCAATGTAAAGAAGATGGGTGTGATGTGAGTTGTCCTGCTGGACCTGGTCAAAGGCCTTGCAGCAGCATTCTGCACCATTTGTAGATGGTCCACTTGCTGAGGCTGAGGCAGGTTTGACAGTGTTTCTTAAATGGAAGAAACATGTACAGGTCAATGATTTGATATGTTGATTTAAGGTCATAGCCTGATCAAATATAAGACTGAGATTTCTAAAATTAGAATGTACAGCTGAAGACAGGGACTCAATATACTGAGCAACCTTGGAGGCTATGCTATCTGAAGCAGTGATAAGGACCTCAGTCTTATCTGCGTTTAGCTGTAAAAAGTTGTTAGCCATCCAGTCCTCAATGGCAGTCAAACAATTGTGCAAAACAGTCAGTTTGTCGGTCTCATCCGGCTTAAAAGAGACACACAGCTGAATATCATCAGCGTAACAGTGATATGAGATACCTTTAAATTTGCTAATAATATGACCTATGGGAAGCATTAACAAAGTAAATAATATAGGACCCAAGACAGAAATCTGAGGCACACCAAAGGAAAAAGCAGCAGTTTAAAATATTTAGGGACCAAGTAACAGAAAAACTCCCAAAACTCCCAGAGTTAGGCGGACAACCAGTCCAGGGTGCTTCTGAGACACCCATCCACTACCTATGCCTTTCTCAGTCTCAGTCTCAGACTTTTGGACCCTTCTGTATATGTTTACAGGATCTTTTTGTTTTCCAAAGCTACCTCTTAATGACTTGTGAAGCCAGAGACTAACAGCCTATAAACACATAAGAACAAAGAGACACATAGAGACACATACAGTGTCACAGACATGTTTTTCCAGAAAAACTATAATCTTTGGTGGAGTTCCCCGGAACAAACTTTTATACACTGGAGTATCTTTGATATAGCCAAGAGGGCAGCTAAAGATGTACATAATTTTATCTGAAACATATTTTATCAGAAAGATGAAATTTGATATAACTACACCTTGATATAAATCGAATGATGATTTCTGTTGTCTAACTGCTTTAACATCCTTTGTGGCTTTAATGATTTGTCCTATCCATTCATATGACACCTTGATGTGGCTCCCTTGAATTCATCACATTAGAGGATTAAAAATTATATTCTGTCGCTGTAATGTGTGCATCATACTTAACAGCTAAAAAAACTAGTGTTATTTGCCTCAGCTGAAAAGGGATATGCAGACAGCCCAGTATTTGCATTTGTATGTGTATTTGTTGAGGCCACAAAATTATTTAGCCTACATTTGTATTTGTATTTGAATAAAAGTGGAAATAGTGGAATCCAGTTTTTGGAGTTTTTTTGTTGTTTACTGCCTACTTTTTACAACCTAACTTTGTGGAAAGGAGAGAGGGAACAACAGGTTACAGAGAGTCTCTTGTAAGCATTTCACTTGTGTCAGTAGCTCAGGTTTATCTCTGTGGAACACTCCCAACTCCGGGAGTGATGTCTAAATAAGGAAATGTGCGTCATGTAGCAGGTGGATGTGACTCCCTTCACTGAGACCTGCTGATACACGCAACAGCGGAGCAGAGGAGAGAGAATGAGATAGTGATGTAACTGACCTGCATGCTGGTATTTGACTTTTTTTTTCCTTCCTAAAAACAAATAATTTTTAAAATATTTGTACGAAATAAAAGTTCATAAAAAACCCACTATTTGTACGAATAACGTATTTGGATTCGAGCACACCCCTACAACTGAGTTGAACTCGGTACAGCATTAAGAGGAAGGTGACCACAATTTTTCATTTCTGTTGCTTGTGCACCAGGCTGTTTGAGGCCTTGTGTCTATGACATTACCATTTCTTATACATTTCCTTTCTCGTCTTGTTGTCTGTATACTTTCCTTCTCCGTGTGGCATTTCTTGGGCATCTTGGGTTTTCTCTCCTCATTTCCTAGGCCATGGCTTGGGTCAGCGTGACTTAGTTTTCCTATATCAGGCTCTATTGGATCAAACTTTGTGAAGCTACTCTGTCTTTCTGTGCATGTCGGATTTAAGAATAAAGCCTTGATTTCCTGATTGATCACCATTGCTGACTCCTGAGGCTCCTTCTCTGGGGTATTAAAAATTTCAGTTTCATATTGTGGAGGGATGGCATCACATTACCACATCACAATGAGGCTTGCGACATTTTAAATTCAACTGACATTGCTATTGCTACAGCTCTGCATTTGCATAGTCTGAACTGAACTGAAATGCAGAGGTTCTTTGGTGATGAAACACCAGATGTGGATGTGACACGGAGCATGATGCAAAAGAGACATGGAGCAATTGGTTGAAAATGTTTATGAAGTGAATCCCAAAAGCATATTTTCTGATACATTTATACTGACAAGATATATACTTTAATGTAATGATATAAGCATATTGTCATGTGTACTGTCCAGTACATCCAATAATTTATAATTGTTCTATTCGTATTCTTTAATCATTTTTAAATCATTCATTTTAAGCCCTTTAGGCCACATGTTTTCTGTTTACCAGAATAATATTTGTTCATCTTATTTCTCCCCCTCTCCCATGTAGAAATCACACTGGACAAAAGTTATGGCAACTCATGTCTTTATTGGATTTTTTCTCATGTAAATTGGATTAGATTATTTTTCATGTCCGTGCTGTTTGGATCAAACATTTTATGAACTATTCTAAAGAGATTATTATTCTTAAAATGTAGCCTAGTAATAATACAAATACACACAAAATGAACTTTAATAAATGACATAAAATGACAGAATACTTTAAGTTCTGCTGCCTCTTTTTATAATGATGAATATTGATAAACTGGAAATATTTCAATTTTTTTATAGTAACAGCAGTTACATAGTATGATAAGAAGACAATCTTGTAGACTATGTGGTGTGTGCATGAGTGAATGCCTGTTTTTGTGTCTCTGTATATTATGTCCTCACCGCTTCCAGATACATTCTAATTATTAAAGTAAGTTGAATATTTCCATTAATAATGCAGTCCATGATGGTCTATTGATGGTCTGTTCAATTTTGCAGCATCTGAAGAGCCCTATAATAAAGGCACAGTAACTAAACAGATACAATATTGCTGAAAAACTAAATGTTGTGACAGTTTGCGTCAATGATAGCCTATTTCAGTCTGGATGAAGGATTGTCACCTTCAGCTCAATCTTTCATAGACTCAACATCATTGACTCCAACTGAAGCTGCACAAACCTTGGGTATAATAATTGTAGACTTCTTTCTATGAGCTGCTTTGAAGCAGTTTCTGTTCACCACAAAGCAAGTGAATATTGTCAGACAATTCTCCGTGTACCAAAAAGCCATGGTGTTCAGTAACTTTATAGCCTTGCCTACTCCAGATGAAATCTCTGAGGTGGAAATATAATTCCTTTACAGATAAAATGTTTTTTATTAATAAAATGACTGTTAATTCTGTTAATTTCACAAGCTAACAGAATAATGCTAACTCTATGAGGTTTCTTGTTATGTCAGACCTACAGCTCTAGACCTGATGTCCATAGAGCTGGACAATACACTTTCTAAAAATCCAGCATTCAACAAATGTTGAAGATCTGAAAAATAATTTAAAATACTATCAGTTTATAATGTTGGAGTTACATTCATTTCAAAATCTGAGGCCTACAAAGATCAAAATCAGAGTCAGACAATTGTGCAAAACAGTCAGTTGTCAGTCATAAGGCTTAAAAGAGAAATACAGCTGAGTATCATCAGCATAGCAGTGATTGGATATATCTCTAAATTTCCTAATAATTTGACATAAGGGAAGCATATATATAAAGCAAATATAAATAGGACCCAAGATGGAGCCCTGGGGCATACCACGGTAAAAAGCAGCGATTTCAGACATGTGAGGACCAAGCAACACAGAGGACCAAGAGACCAAGAGATAGGAGGAGAACCAGTCTAGGGCGCTCCCAGAGACACCCACCCCCTACCTAAGCCTGTCAGTCATTATTCCGATATCCACAGTGTCAAAAGCTGCACTAAGATCCAGCAGGACCAAAACAGAGCACTCACCCACATCAGAAGACATCATTATGTCATTAGAGACCCTGAGAAGAGCTGTTTCAGTGGAATGCTTCTGAAGGAAACCCGATTGGAACTTATCTAAAATGTTGTGTGACGATTAATCATAATAAAGATCGAGGGCCAGGCAAATAACAGGAGTTTCCCGGAAGAAATAACAAAATGGAAGGGGAGCTGAAAGGCTTGAAATACAGGAGAAACCTGGGAAAAACAGGAGAACCAGTGTTGGCAGGTCTGGCAGAGGAGAGGAGGAGATGCTATGGGAGTCAGGATGTACAAGCAGGGAGCAAGTTTATTTATTGTTATTTATTCATTATATAGTATTTATTATTTATATTTCTTTATTTTTTTTCCTTATAAATACAGACACAAGTGAAATAGTTAAAACTACAGTGAAAAGCAAGCAACAAACGAGTAAATAATATCTGTATTTGTGCAAACATTGTATTGAAGTACAAAACAGGAGCGGCAAGGCCAGACATAAGACAGTGGCGTGCCGCCAGCGTGGAGTTGTACATAGAAAAATACTAGGGGTGGCTGTTTTGACATGGGCCGTTTGGCTGTGGTGTATTTTGGCCTTTATTGTGTTTTTTTATTCAGTTCTAGCAAAAAAATGTATCCTTCACCTGGTTACCTATCTGAGTAGATCTACTGAGGACTTGCTTAGACCTGACTCAGACTATTTATGATCTGTTTGATATCGAGCAACTGACCTTTCCCAGTAAATGATCAAGTTAAAAAAAAGCCTGTCTACAGTACACTGGGAATAGTCTACTGCCAAGATAAAAAAATGTTTGCCTGCCTATCAGCTACCATTTTTCACTGAGAAACAATTCAATTCAGATTTTATTAAGGACACAACTCATGGGGAGTCCATAGCACAATAAAATACAAAGAGAAAAAAAACCCAAAAAACACAAAACAAATAATCTCTAAAAAAAAGAAAGGAAAAACAAGCACAACAATGATCCACAATGATCAGGCATTTAGGCTAGAAGGCCAATGGTTCCACATTCTTGATGAGAATCTGACGGAAAAGCTGAAATGATATCGTTAACAGAATCAGATAATCTGCACATAAATCTATAGATAATATTCATATTACAACAGAGCAGGTGGGTACACCAACATTAACAAACATTAAGCTTGTGCTGCAGCTTCTTGGAGCTTTAAGCAGTAGCCTCATACCGTCATGATAAACCACTGTGAGTGTTTGCATGCTGCCTCTTCTGTAGCACTGCCACAGGTGGGAAGTATATAGTGGAGTACAAAAAGCACACACAGTCACTGAACACATACTAAATTTACGAGCCAACATGTTTGCTTTCGACAGACTGTAAATGTCCCCATCATCTGATAAATCATTAGTTATGTAATGGCCCAAATATTTAGCCTCATTACACTCTTTAAGGGCAATGCCAGACAGGAAGAAATCAGGAAATAGGCCTTACTAATCTTCTGTTTTCTCTACTTCTGACTATCATAATATTACTCTTATTTGCATTATATTTGTCAAAATCTATACTATGAGCATACCCTCAATAACTGTTGAAGACCAGCACTATGTTGGGCCTTGGCTACACGTCTGGCTATCAGCAATAACTAATGATCATCAAAGATAATTATTAAAATCAATAAAAAAATATTAATAAGAATTAATAATAATGGGGCACCACTCTGGAGTCAAGGAAAAAGAGTCAATTCAGTCTCAAAATGTATTAATCAATTTGGAACTTTGATTAATAGTTAACTTAATAACTATAAATAAAATCAACATATCAATAGCTAGTTAAGGTTGAAGGATTCTTTGCAGAGCAGAGGTTGGCAAAACTCATTCTTGTGCAACATTAAACAGACAGCATGTATATCCAAAAGCATACATTTATGTAAAAATGTAAAAGAACAAAACACACAATATTAATCTAGCTAAATGTACCCATATACAAGTGTGTGTGTGTGGAAAACAAAAGCAAGATTGCTGAAGTCACCTGGTGACTGAGCACACAGCATGCAGACAATATGGCCGACAAAGAAAACCAAAAAGACAAAAGGCCAGACCATGCTGTGTCTTGAACCACATGTGCTGCCTGAAGCAAAGTGTACAAAGCTAGGTTTCAAACCTCTTAACTGTGTAGTTCTCTGTTTAAGGCCAATTGGTGTAGGATAAAGATGTCAGATTAAGAAGGGGTTAGTTACATGCAAGGCCTAGTTACTGAATGTAATGTGTGTTAAGCATGCTAACATTAACTTGGCAATCTGACTATGCAACCTGACCATCACAACAAGGACATCACAACAAGAGTTCACTGAATAACATCACTCCTTTGTGCAGTCCTTACGCTTTGTGACTCCTGTGCTTTTCTAATGAGCCAGCAGACTTGTGTGGTAGCTGCTGGCACTAGATAACTTAGTTACTGAGTCTTAGGCAGGCTCTCATGTCTTCTGCCGTAAAGAAAAGAGTTCTTAGTGTGTCTGCTGTGAGCAGGCCACATGAGAGAGCAGAGACCTGCTCCTGCGGCAGCTGTGAGGGGAAAGAGAGAGAAGAAAAGAGGGAAATCTCGAGTTTTGTTAACCTGGGTCCATGGCTGAGGTTTCACACTTAGGTGCACACACAGACTCTGGAGAGATTGAGTTTCTTGATGACTCCTGTTGTTTGTTAGAGTCTTGAAACATGTGGTTGGCTAGTGAGACCCAACAACTACATGGACAGAAAATCACCAAATCATCTGCATACATACGGTGATTAATGAAAGAATTGCCAACCATACACTCTGTTCCACATCCTTGTAACTGCATTGACAGATCATCCATATAGATGTTAAACAGCAGGTTCCCCAGTAGTATTAAGAGAAAAAAACAGATGATAACATGTTATGACCAGTGGTGGCTGGTGACTCAAAAAATTGGGGAGGACGGGAGGAAAACCAACATGGAATCTTACAACAAACCGCATCAAACTATATCACTGTCCCCCACCTGATCAAATTAGAGGGGTGGGGGGCAATTTTATATGCCAATAAATCAATTTGCTTTCAAAAACAAAAACCCCTGAGTGGTGAAAACACTGCTTCTTCTTCAAAGAAGTGTTCATTTTAGCCATGGAGTGGTTCAGATGTGTGATTTTACCAACAAAGTGAAATTCAAATTTATAGTATTGTTCTATTGTGACAACAGATTTATGTTCTCATCAAAAACAGACAAGATATCACACGTGTTTCCTGTGTATTTTCTTAGTATACAGAAATATATAAAGTACCACAAAGCTTATAATGTGATACAGATACAGATCAGTGCTGAATACTAGAAAGACTGAACACTAAAAACATTCACAGATCTAAAAGTGTAGGTTCACATCAGAAAGTATTAATGCATGTATCAAATACATGACTTACACACTCTGATCTATGTGCACCACATACAAAATATAGTCTACAAAGCTGCCAAAGCTGGATGCAACGGATCACAAAACTCACGATCCGGGATCCTATCATGGATTTGAGTCACGGATCAGATCATTTTTAGGATCAGCCATAAAAAAGGGGAAGAGGGACAAATAAAACTTTGTTTTCCATTAATTCTGTAACACACTTACAGCAAGGAACTGCAAGGAACTTTTGCCCATGGTCTTAAATGAAGAAAACATTTAAGATGTCCAATGTTTGAATAAAATCTTAAAATATATAAAATAAATAAAATATTCAATGCTCAATTATTGTTAAATTAAATGTCAATATGAAGCATGATATCTTCCTCTTTTAAACACGGTATTGAATGAAACTGCCTGTGTCCACATCATCAAAACTTGATGATAACTTAAAAACATGAATACACATCTTGTCCAGCAGCTTGTTGAACGAGCCACAAAACAAACATTCAGCGGCAAAAAGCACAGCTAACGTCAGTTAGCAGCTACATAGCTAATTAGCTGCTCAGCTGCAGCACATTAAGCAGCAGTTAAACGTACCTGCAAATGTCACTTCGACCCGAATTAGATGCTGGTTTGGTCGTTGCTCTTCAAAATCCCTGTTAGCGACACGCTGTCTGCCCATGACTTATACTTACAGCAGTTTGTTTACTTTGTTTTAAATGAGACATGTTCACATGCGTGCCGAACCGTGGGGGGCGATTCATACGGATCACGGATCAACTACGATCCGTTACTTCACTAGTTAACACTTGTTATTCTAGTTACTTTAGGCTTATTACTCAATATACGACTCAGCTTAAAAACCAACTGAAGAAACTGTCACAACAAGCAGCCAGACCTCCTGCACACTCATTCACTAATCACACAACATCAACAGGTGACTCAACAACCACTCAATTAAAAACGGGATCAATTCCAAATGAACGAGTGAGTCCAGACAGCTCAATGTAACTTCAACAAGCAAACTACCTACAGCACATTATATCATCTCTGCTGCATTATTGTTAAGGAGATAAATTCACACAACAGCCACAGAGACATTTAACCATCAGAGATGAAATTAGCGGCCAAAGAGACAGAGAGAGAGAAGCTGTATCTGACTCACGTTATCTGACGTCTTCTTTCTTTCATGGAGATGAAGTATTCATGTCATAACGTCCATTTCAGGCTGTTGGTCATCTTGTTTGTTAGTTAACAGAACTTTGTGGCTGTTAGTTAACAAGTCTGATTTCATTAGCAACAATGACAAACAAGCTAACTCTCGGTTGTTTCTGCGGTTGCTTCACTCTCCAGCGTCCCCGGCTGCGTCCTAGAGCTGCTGCTGCACCGCACAGACCAAATCCATTCTCCTGTTAGCTTAACAACAGTCCTTAACGGTCCTTCCATGGATGTATAAAGAGTCCTACATGCTGCTACAACAAGCTAACTGTTGCGTTGGCTAGCGCAACGAACTATCTACTGCTCGTTATCTACTGCTGCTACTCTGCCTTACAGTGGAGAGAACTGAAGATGAAATCCGGTAACTATCATTGGACCAACGCGATGTCAATATTGCATTCTGGTTGTTGATTGGTTAGGGAGGACGTCCTCCCTTGGAGCTCATTTTACGTGTCTTGGCCAATCATTGATTAGAATGGAAAAAAAAGAAGTACATTAAATTGATGTAAGAGATCCTGCTCTGTGGAGGACAGCAGGCACCCGTCCTCCTCTGTCCCCCATTCCCCTCCACTCTACCACACTGCCCCCCACTCCCCCTCACTTCACACACACTGCTCTTTCTCCTCCTGCCCTGCAGGTGTCGCTGTTGAAGCATTTTAAACAGAATTTCAATAATGGATTTTTTCTAAAGAAGAGATAAAAATATTTTTCAAATAATACTGAGATTTGGTAATGGTTTATTTCAACCAAATATTCTTTTTTATATTTTGATCTCTCTCTTGCCTCTCAAAAAATAGAGGAGGAGCAACCTCTATGCCTCTATGGGCCAGCCTCCACTGGTTACGACCCCTCCCTCTCTACCTGCAGTGGTTCAACTGGCCACTTCCTGCAGGAGCTGGCAGTCAGGGAAGGTCATTAAGGTAATATGGTGACACCTGGGTAGGCCTTCAACTACCAGTCTGGTCTCATTGGGTACATCCCAAGTCTCTTATTTGATATTTCCTCACTTGAACCAGAAGTTGTTCTGGTCTACCATTTTGAAGGCCATCCCAAGTCTCTTATTTCTACTCTGAGGAGTGAGGAGCGAGGAGGGATCTCTGAGGAGCCATGAGGAAGGAAACATGAGAGCAGCCTTCATGGAAGTTTTTTACTGGATGACACGCCCCCTTATTGGATATCATTTATTGATCTGTCGTTGCAGCTGATTGGACTGATCTGATGCATCACAACATTCCTGCAGTTTCATACCAGAGAGAAGACAGATAAGAGAGTAAACTCAAGCATATCACTCCTAAGTTTTATATTTGGTTTTCCAATTCATCATCTAGTTAAAAATCTATCAATTGCAGATCTGATCAACAAAAATACCTTTAACAACTTTCTTCATTTATTAGAAAGATTTTTCTTTTCATGATCTGTTATTTCCCCCATGAACTTTTATTATGGATAAAATTAAAGTCAGGGAGAGTCTGTCTGTCAGCAAGAAACACAGTTTAAACACATTTATATTTTACACCATTTGGCATCATCTATTCAGTCACGTGAGACTGAAAATCCCTGAGCATCAGGTTTGATATGAGTTACCTCATTTCCATTTTCCCTAAAAGATTTAGCCTAATAAATAATTTCCAAAAAAAAAGACATTCTAACGACATTCTGGGTTATTAAATAATGAATTCACAATCAGAATATCAATAAATACAAATGCAAATAATTAAATACATTCAAAAAAATAAATAATATGAACTCATTCTGCCGGTAGGAATGGTCCATGTGCCCCTGAGCAGGACAATTTATGCAGTATAAATACTGAGAAAGACACAGTACACAGTATAAATACTGAGCAAGACACAGTACACAGTATAAATACTGAGCAAGACACAGTACACAGTATAAATACTGAGCAGGACACAGTACACAGTATAAATACTGAGCAGGACACAGTACACAGTATAAATACAGAATGCAGGTTTTTATTCATGTGCAGGTGTTTGTTAAACAGGTAACGGGCTGCAGAGAGAAAACAGCTGCTGGCAGTGATAACGGTGCACTTTTATTAGTATTAGCAAAGTGTACATGTGTGCAGACACAAACTCCATCAGAAGTCTCTACAACTGTTAAAGCTGACTGACAACTGATCCAGCTGTGATCAATTGCTGCTGTCATCAGAAACTGATGTTGCTTCACGTGACGCTTCAGGGGAAAGGATGTCTCATTTCTCTTAAAACAAATTTCCTCGTTTCCTCTCTCCTCACATGGTTTCCTTGCGTCTCTCCATGCATCCATGGTGGGAGGGACTAAGATGCAAGGAAAAGACTCAAGTGAGGGATGTACCCCTGGTCTCTCTCTCTCTCTTAAGCATCCACATCCATTCACTACTGATGCAGTTACTCTTCACACCTCATGCCTTTTGTAAATAGTTATGTTGTTTTTTTTTTTCAATAAAACATTCAATTGGCAGATATTGGATCAAGGAAAAGCAAAAAAAACCCTTTGACAGTTTGTTTTACAGCCAATGAACACTACAGAACTTTGTCTTAAAACTGAACAGTCCAGTAAAACTCCTGCATCATCGCTGACACCACCTATCAGACTCTCACTCCATCTTACCCTCATACATGAACATCACCCCAAGATATTTGAACTCCCTCACTTCAGACAGCAACTCTCTCCTAACCTGAAAGGGGCAAGCATGGCCTCATACTTGAAGATGCTGACCAGAAAAAAAAGCAAAGACACAATCATGAGTTTACCAAATGTGCACCTCTACTCCTCAGCTGCACACTGAGGTCCTGTGCATGAAAATGACAAAATCTGAAACTGAGAGTTCCACTTTTGACAAACCAAAGTTGGACAAACTGTAAGTGACAAAGTGCTGGCAGACCACACTGAGATTTAAGTAAATTAGTTCTCCAACAATCCCTGCAGCAGTTTTATCTGATGTAAAATGTATGCTCAACTGCACTATCTGCTTCAGATCAGACAGGCTAATTATTACTTTCCAGTTCAACAAGTATGAGAGAAACATGAGAATAAAGAATATGTTGAGGTAATGGTTTATGCCACCTAGCTTATGTGCTGTTTTTAATGATGTTTGTACCTCAGTAAAAGATTTTTTTTTCCATAAAGGATGCTACTGGTGCTCAGTTTGAGGTCATTGTATTAATGTTTCATTATGAATGGCCTGCTGCTCCTCAGACTGTTTTTTAGTTGTTTTTATATCCGTTATAATAGTGAGGTTTTTTTTGTTTGTTTTTTTTCAAAGAAAGTCAGTTTTCGGTACTTCACTGACTGCATGTTTCATTTCAGTCTCACCTTAGAATTAATCTGTTGGTCAGCTGATTAGACAGGCAAACACAGCTGCTCTTGATCCATCTCCTTGGTTTTGTTTCACCTGTTTGGACTACAAAAAATGTGGAAATATAAGCATAAAAAAACAATCTCAAGCACCCATTCAAACATCCATTTCTTCCACAATCAAGGCATAGTAGGGTATACTCCTCCCCTACACATTTGAATTTATGTGCCCAGGCTGAGATGAGCCCTAGAGGAATCTGATGGTAAGTGAACAGACATGTAACCATTTCAAAGTGCTTTCATTTACAGTCCCTGAAGACAACTATTCTCTGCACTTTGTGAACAGTTCCAGAAATTCTAGCAAACCTATTTTTCATCCGTACAACCACACTCGATAAAAAAGGCACAGAGCCAAAGAAGAAATACAGAGAGTCGTGGAGATGAGAGGTCAAATTAGAATAGAGTCTTTTATTTTCTTTTTTACAAATACCGTTATTTTGCACAACATGTAAATGCATCACATCAAATCCCTCTCTCACACACTCTCACTTCAAATATACACATCATGAATTTCATTTAAAAAGAAATAAAATATTCCCCACAAGGACATAGCGCCAAAAGACTTTCATACCCGTCAGTGGAATTTGAAATCACTCATGCTGTTAATACAACTGGGATTGCAGATACACGAAATATGAGAGTATATATCTATAGATGAGACTTGAAATGTGGAAAGAAATGCCACAGAACTTATCACAGAGATAGCCTTTATGCAAATGAGAAGCTATATTCAAAAAGGAAAGTGTTGATTAAAATGTTTTAGTAGGATTTTGGAAATACTGAGCTTTTAAAACACTGGCAGATATTTCAGACAACCTTGGGTTCTGACCACTACTGCTTTTCAATCACACCAGACAGATCAATGAGAGAACACCATTGGAGATTCTCCAGCTACTGTTGTGGCCTACACGCCTCAAATGGATGATACATGAGTGTTTTACTGAATAAAGGGCTTGTTTTCCACATGCACAATCGATGGCTTGTTCTCTTCTGAGTTGCCCTCATTCACGGATCCAATCAAACAGCAAACTCTATCCTTGAAACTTCTGGATGATTGCAGATTTCCTGTGTCAAGCTGCTATAATTAAGCGTCAAATGCTATTAAGCCACATCCAGTGCTCTGAAATATGGTCTTCAACAAATGTAATGATACCACACTGTACTGAGGAGCTGTTTGGTCTGAGACTACAGCTGGGAACTCTCTATAGGACTTTGAAATTGTTGAAAGTCTCTGAAATCTTACAGTTTTAACAACTGAGATTTGTAGATTACACACTTCAAAATAAAGTTATCACATTCAGATGTCTCTACGTGATAAAATTGTGACAGCTCAGAGAGGTTTGAAAACTCCACCTGGACACAAATCAGGTTTAAAATGAGGCATTTTCCCACCTGAACCTAATATACTTCACAGATAGATACCTTCAATTTGAGATTCGACTTTGATATAAATGACACCACTGCCTCAACAATGTTACCAGCCTGCCGAAGCACAAAAGAATCATAGCCGAAGGGGCAATAAGTATTTTTGCAGCCCCACAGGACAATACAACCGTCATTTATCTGCGTTGAGTTAACAGACAGTTTGTGGCAGATATTGATGTACACTAAGTAGGAGGAAACTGCCTCTGTTGATGTGGTTTTATTCTGATAGAGGCTAATAGAGGGCTTAGCTCACATTGATTCATAAGATGAAAATCCAGTTTTGACTCAACTTCCATCAATTATCTGTAAGCCATATGACGACCCTGGAAAAATCCATCACTCTTGTTTCAAAGTGCTCTTAATTAATACACACATGCACGCATACACGCACATAAACACATGCACGCTTTTGGTTAGAGAGTAGGCTACATCACCTAAATTATCTGATAAAAATCTCTACTTGATGTGATCAAATTTAGCTTTGCGTATAGAAATAGGTTTTCATGTATTCACATCCATACCATCCGCTTTTTTCATATACTGATCTATCATACTGATGTTTGTCAGTGCAATCAGATTAAAAGTAGTGCAGTGTTTTATGTCTTATTAAGACCCCCTCCCCATCCTGCCAAGACAAATTCTAATGAGAATTTTAAGTTAATTTAATAAAGTGCTTTCTTAGCCGCCTACATTTTCCCAAGAACTAATCTAATAGTTTAAATTTGAACTATTAATAACTGGTTTTACCACTGTAACCCACACCACATCTGGAGGAGTACAGAGAACAGACTATGTGCATGAGCAGGAAAAAAAAAAAGAGACTTTTAAACTCAAAACTTTTGCTTCAAGTAGCTCATAAACAGAAAGTCAAAACATCTAATGCGTCTGTTGTAGAACCCTCCCTACACGTCCCACTCCGTTACTCCGTTTCCGACCATTCTCAACTGTTTTCGTTCACTAAGCGTGAACCGTTGATGCCGTGGTAGGTGACGCGGCTGGGACGGACAAGCACGCCGTGGCCGGGGCGGCAGGTGAAGTAGCGGCGGCCGCCAACAGAGCCGTCGTTCTTGCCCTTTGGGCCTCGGAGCTCCAGACCCAGCCAAAGGCCTGGGGCAAAGTCTGCCGTGCCCAGGTAACGGATGAACGCCATCTCGTTGGCACTGCTCAGCAGGACCTGCATGCCCACGTGGAGGCGCACCTGGCCGTCAGAGCTGGGCGAGGGGCTGGATCCTGCTGTGCTCCCCGGAACGCTGCCGCTACCACCGCTGAGAGTGCTCCAGCGCCGGCGGTGAGGGTTGGACTGACTTCTTTTTTTTTTTTTTTCCAGATGAATTGTGGAAGCACAGAGAAAAATACAGCAAGAGAGATTTATGAGAAAAGGTATGCAGTGTGAGCAGATATATCAAAAGTAAGTGGGAGATTCATGAGAGCTCAGTGTTTGAGGGATTGATTTTCAATTCCGTGTTCACTCTCATTATAACCACAATCATGCATTGGCCATTTAAAAAAGGAACCTTTTGCTGACTAATACCGCTGCTTCTTATCAGTATTGATTCTGCCACTGCTGTCGGGGATTAGAATGAAGCTGAAAAGCTTTGGGAGGGAGAAATGTGAGGGCTGTGCGGAAAATACGACACACACCTGGCAACGGGGCTTCTTCTGCTCGTCTCCTTCGGGGTGGCGATGGCTGATGATGTGCTGAAACTGCGACGGATGGTTCCTGCACGGCAATCACAAGAGCCAAGTAACCCCACACGGTTTCTTGCATAAGAATGACTTCACGAGCACTCGCAGCATCATAAATGCTAAGACACATTTCGATATGATTTGAGTCAAAGCTTGCAATAAAAAGGTAGAACTCTCACCGCTGAAAGGATGACTGAGACGTGAGGAGGAGAGCTCTGAGAGGCAATCGACAGATCCATGGATCCTGCGGGTAAAAAAAAAAAATAGATGTGCTGTAAGTAACGTGACAATACATCACACATAGTATATACAATACTACTGTACAGTGCAATATCCACTGACATTAGGGTTTATCTCAAGCCTACTTCACCTCAAATAATGCAGGGTGGACAGACAACGGGTATTAATGTGGAACAAAAATAAATGGAATGTCCATTTTGCACATATATCACATTAGAGTTAAAACACAAGTGAATAAGAGTTGACTGAGCCTGCATCAGATGATGGCCTACTCTCTTCTGAAGGGAAAAGAAACCATTTCTGCTGCTCACACCTGTCCTGGTTATTGATGTTTTCTAAGCCGCAATGTGACTATAATAACATTAGAGCTCGGGAAGCCACTGTCGAGAAATGAGCCAAAGAGGAAAAAAAGTGTGACTTTGTTTTCTAAAAGGGACGTGAGTGGTGTGGTAGAGAAACAAAAATAAAGTGGGGGCATGGGGAGGGGAGGGGAGGGGGGCAGCATAAGAAAAGCTGTTTGTTCTCTTAATGGGTTGTGATAGCTGCTGACAGGAGAAGAAAAGAAACGGAGAAACAAGTTGCTGGATGTAGAGAATGAGATTCTGCATTAGACGGAGGGAAACTATGTGCTCAGCTGAACACACCATGCGCCCCGGGGTTAATTAGGAAAAAAAAGAAGAGGAGAGGAAAAGGACATGAATAAGGGATGGCAAGAAAACACAGGCGCTGACTTCCCAAAAAACTAGCTTTTATCTCAGGGAAGACGTAAATAGCGGGTTAAAAAAAAAAAAAAGCAACATCGGGAAAATAGTGAGAGCAATAAAAAGATTAGAGGAGAGAAGAAAAGCTCCCCCTGAAAATCCCCCCGTGGGTCTGTAGGGAGTTGAGGCACAAGTGCCAAAGGAAGGTGAAGAGACCAATTATATGTTGGTATAAAAGGTGGAATGTGTTCATTTAACCAGCAATCTGGAAATCTGGAGAACCCTCTCTCCTTTGACAATCAAAACATGCAGTATTTTATATGTCATCTTCTTTCTAAAAATGTGTTGGTTTTGTATTCAGCTGTGATACACATTATGCACTTGAGGCATTGGGCTATCAATGTGCCATCCAATAAAAAAAAAAAAAAGGTCAACAGTTTTTATCTGTTTGCACAAAATGTAAAATAAAAAGAAAACAATGTCTGGCGGTGAATAACTTAATGGCTTGTGAATATGTATGTCAGACAACTGTTTCCATATCCCCAGGATTAAATGATCCCCATAAATAGCCACCTTGGCACTTGATACATCTGTTGAGTCAACACTTTGTCTCTGTAGTGTGCAAGCCTGATCTGATCTACAGAAATAATAAGGCCTTTAGTGGAATTTGCCTTTGATCGTGCACTGTTTGAACAGGTCAACGTGGGCGCCGTTGTGGAAGTAGTTCCTGTGTTAGCATCACGTAAGTGAGAACGTTGCAAAGAGATGTAAACACACAAGGGTGCAGTGAAAAGGTGGTTCAACCGTCAACTACATGCAAATGCATCCAATTGCCAACAGTGAGTAACTGCATATGTAGCATCACATCATAACTCAACTCCAATGTTGTTTATCTACCAATTTAGCCTAACCACATGGATATAATGGTTTTGATTCAAGGTATTAAATGCATTATGTGTGTGACAGTAATTCCACACAATAATCAATACATTGACTACGTATTTTGCTGCTGTTTCTGTTACACATCACTATGTATTGGATAAAAAAAGTACTACAATAGGTAACAAGTCTGTATGAAGCAACTCTGTTCACATCCACATTATGCTAGGTTTAGGTTAGGTTGTCTTGATTTGTTTTCCTGAAACATTAAAGTAGATTTTGTTCTCTTTAAGATCTGAAATTTTTTTTTACAGACATTACAGTGAAAAATGAACCCCAATAAATGAGTGTAGACACATATATCAAATGTGGATGCTTCCATGCAGTGCACAAGGTCTGACTGAAGGATGAATCAAAAGGACAATATGCACATACACAGTTTCTGACTTGATTCAGAAACACGAAACTAAAAGGAGCTAAATGACTGATATAGATACATCCACAGTTCTGCCACTTAAACAGCATTTCAGTCCTGTTAATCTCCAATTTGTGAGACTGGGAGTCATTTGTGTGGGAAATACACACAAAATGGACCCTGATGTCCAAATAAAGCAAGCATCTCATCTGCTTCAATATGAAAAAAAAAACAATTTGAAACTTACTGGTGACAGAAAAGTTTTAAAGTTAAAATGACTGCCATTACTACGTGACAGTACTTGATTGTAAGAAATATCTGCACAAACCCATTAATATTTTCAGACCACCCAAGACCACCCCACTTTTCTCAAACTCAGGTCACAGCTGAGACAGATTGTTATTTACTGACATACATTATTACAGGCATCTAGGATGCGTTCAAAAACACACCCAAGTGAAATGTGTGTAATCGAAGTTTTCCTGAGTTTTGGCTCAGGTTTATTGTAATTATATGTCTAGTTAGGAAATGTTACCTTGAATGTACGACCAGACCAGATTGCACACACTAGACAACCTTCCAAGAGGCTGATTAGACACCTCAAGAGACAGCAGTGTATTTTAGAGAACATCTTTTGATTGAAGCTCAAAGGAGTGTACCAATCCAAAATGGACCAGTCTCCACCCTAACAGATTTTGCAAACACAAAACAGTGCTTCAGTAATTTTCTCACAGGGAAAGCTATCAATCAAAACTTCAGAGATTTGGCTTGAATTTTAGTTGCAGTGATACTACTACAGAAAATATTCAGTTGCACCATTTAGCCAAACTATTGTTACATGCATGTAAAAATCCTGGAAAACGCCTCAAAGATAAACTAAAATCACAAAAAACAGGAACTTAAAAAATGACTAACATATACACTAGACAGCAAGTAAGTCTACTAACAAAACTGAACACTAACCAAGTAGTAGATAGTCAGAATTATTAACTGTGCACCTTTATCAGTATTAGCACAGCTAATATACACTGCTATATAACTACTGCATCTAGGACGATCTTATTAACTATTCATTACAAGTATACAAGATCTTTTATGATCCTCCATATTTAACAACCCATAGTTCAGAAATTCATGCAAATCAAACTAATCTCCACCACAAAAGCTAATAAAAAATTAGACAAAAACACAACTGTCATTGTCTTTAAAGTGAAGATAAAATACATGCCAAATTGCTGACCTATGACATCACTTTGTCTGTAACTTTGTCTAGAAATAGAAATGTGACATAAAAAGAGAACAAATACACTTCGTCCTCAGCATTTCTAGTCTGTAAAGACACTTCTCCGGCAGCGGCAGCAACAATGACATGAGAAGGGGTTGTGAATTCACCTCAGTTGACAGCCAGTCTAACAGAGACAATACAATCCACATAGCATAACGATACTGACAATATTTTGACCAGATGACTTGTTTTACATCAGATCTATGTTCTGGCGCTATGCATGAGGCAGCTGAGGACTTACATAATGTCGACACAAGCTGCATAGTGAAAGCAGCCCATTAGCAGAGTAGCAGCAGCAGCGTCAGTCCTCTGTCAGTGTCTACATGGTGTGTATTCAGGCACAGTACTGCTGTGCAGGTCACATGAATTTTGGTAGTGCTCAGAGCTGTTTCTGTTTTGTCAGACACAGATATCAAAAAAGTGCATCTGAAACACCTACTGTGTAGCCTTTAGTTGCCTTTTGTTTTATAAGTAAATCTTTGAGTCTATTCAATACTGTCAACACAGCTTTTCTAATTGACAGTAAAAAGAACACCAAGAAACTGCAGCTAAATATTTCCTCTAAATATTAATACAGTAAAAAGTAGTCAATGTTCTTATAATCACAACCTCAAGGCAACCAAACTCGTCTGTGCTAAATGTCATGTCTTCTTTGCTATCGCAACAGCATAATAATTTAACCACATGGAAATCACACAGTGAGACATAAATACATTTCTACCATTAAATAAACACTTCAACACACTTACTCTCGCAATATATCTCACTTATTCTTTTCCCCTCTTTACATCTCAACCTAAACAAAAGACATACACATATTCATTATCCATAATCCATACTTAAAGGCAGGGATTCTGGCGTCTAGCTCATTACTAGGTGCCACATTAAATTGAAGAGTCACACTGAGAGGGGGCCCCAGGCTTCACGTTCAACAACTCTGACTCTCGTTAATCACTAGTACAGAGGGGGACTGTTTGCCACACAGAGGGCAAAATCAAATATGTCAACACTCGCACAAATGACACTGTCAAAGGAGCTCATTAGTGCCATCAGATGTATTGATGAGGGCAATGAGACGCAACCTCAGGGTTTTCAGGGCATATTGTCGAATTCTTCAAAAATCTGTTCTGAACTTTAAAGAATTTATTAAAAGATACTTGTTTGATGAATTGTTTATTTCTGTGGGTGAGCGCTGGCAAAAGCAAAAAGGGTCCATTCATTATTTTGTGACCTTAGAATTATAAGGTTCTATCTGACATTTGTGGCTAAAATGAGTTATTCACATGAAACTATTCTTTGACAAGTTACTCACATTTTGGGTGGGTTTATTTTTTTTGATTTATTAGCCCTGAAATTTGAGAAAAGAAAAAGTTCTCTCTCAAAAATCTGCCTCAAACTTGGTGCTATTAGGTTCAATCTGCAAAGCACCAATCAGTGCTTGGAATGTAAACAGGAGGACCAATCAGAATCCATCTCTTTACCATATGACCTCACTGCTCTGTGACTGTGGAGATGAAAAGATAGAGCAATTTAGTTCAATCTTAAACCTGCAGTGCAGAACCTTTGTCTCCCCCCTCTTGCAATGAGAGTAATTACACAAACACTGTTGACATCATCACCGCGACCTCTGACACTATTTACATGAGCCGGTCCCCGCCCTGGCAACGCGACATGGTTGGGGCGCACTGAGGACAGTCTGTCCCTGTCCACAGTCATAAACCAATCATTGCTGGTTGATGTAAAATGCATCACTACCAGTGCGGGAAAGTCGCCACAGACAAACTCCGGCGTACTGAGAAATACAGAAAGATGCTTAATCAGCATTGTGTGAACTTGTTTGGCAAGGGCTTAAATGTAATGGACGTTCACTTATATGTAAAAGTGTCACACTCCAGATTTAAGACACTAAGATTTTTGAGACCTCCAAATTGATGATTTTATCAAAATCATTATGAATGACACTGATACAAACACCAACTGAGTTAAAGTCAGTTTTTTATCTGGTTTGAACTCTGTGATAAGCAGATTTTTACCGTTAGCTATGATACTTGTCTGCTAGCTTGCTGAGTTTAATTACACATTAGCACAGTTGTTAGTAATAATTAGTTATTATTAGTGACTTAACTTACTCTGACTACTTAAAAAGTGAGCAATGAAAGCCAAAATGTTAATGTGTAAGAATATGAGATACATTCAGACTGCTAGCTGTTGATGCTGCTAACTGGGTTTGTGTGTGTTTAACGTTATAACTTGAGTCCTGCAGCAGATCCAGAGATGACATAGAAACATTCAGAGCTCAGACACTGACAGAGACACCAGTTTGTCAAAAGTTTGTAAAAAAATGAAGTCAATTTGGGAGCAGACAAGGACAAGGTTCTGACATGAAGAGAAATAGAGACAGCAGCAAAAAACCAAAACAAAGCAGAACAAAGGAGAGGAAATGTCAGCATGAATGGAGAAATATTTTTCAATGTTTTTTCTAATTGGCTTGACTTTTGTTGTTAGTAAAACCTTATGAACTGTATATTCAGTTCAAATCTGTCAAATGTAGTTATGTCTAAATTTAAAACATACAGCTAAATTATAACTTCCCTCAGTAGTTCATTCATTGATTTTGTGCATTAAAACAAAGACTAATCTGTCTACCTTTTCCAACAAAATCATCACTTTCTGTGAAGCGTCGGCAGATATAACCTTGTAATGCCAAACAAAGAGATCTCAGAGTTAGAAGGTTCTATCTGAAAATCACCTCATCAGCAAAAACCCCATCTAATGTGATAGGATTTTGACTGCCGGGGGACTTCCATTGATGCACTGAGCTCCTCTCTCCTCCTCTCCATCTGTATGTATTCTTTTACCATTAATGCATGTTACTAACTTGACTTCTTCCCCGGAGTTCTTTATGCTTTCTCATCCGCAGGATGGCCCATGTTGACGTGTTGACGTTCTTCTGTCCTTCACCAGCTGTTCCTGCTGTGGTTGCTGCTAGTCATGTATCTATTGTTGTTGTTGCTGTTGTTGTTGCTGTTGTTGTTGTGCTTCTCTGCCCCCCCAACCTCTTCTCTCTCTCTCTCTCTCTCTCTCTCTCAACCCAACCAGCCAGGGCAGATGGCCGCCTACCTAGAGCCGGGTTCTGCTTGAGGTTTCTTCCTGTTAAAGGGGAGTTTTTCCTTACCGCTGTCACCAAGTGCTTGCTCATGGGGGAATTGTTGGGTCTCTCTCTCTGTAAATTAAAGAGTATGGTCTAGACCTGCTCTATGTGAAAGGTGCCCTGAGATGACTTTTGTTGTGATTTGGCGCTATATAAATAAAACTGAATTGAATTGAATTATATTTTTAGAGTACTAAGGGTGTCTTATTTTGACAAATAAGAGAACTGTACTGTACATCAATTTTGTTAACTAGGATGTCAAAACTTTGAATCTCAATAACTCAAAACCAGTCAGAATGCAGATAGAACCTTCTAACTCTAAGGTGTTGATTTGTTGAAATGTAAGCTACCTTAAAGGACCTGTGCTCACCTCTGAACACGAGACGGAGGAGCAAAGACTCCATGTTTTGGTGGACAGCTGAAGTACCTCACGCCTCCCACTGATCCATCATTCTTACCACTTGGTTTGTCTAATTCGATGCCCAACCAGAGCCCTGGAAAAACAAACAGACAGACAAAGGGGTCACTAAGAAATGTTGGAAGTATTCCATATTAAAACCACTATGCCCTGATAGCTCCTCTCAGCCTACTTTCAAAGCTTTTCTGTTGTCTGTTGGAGATATGCAGATGTGTACTGACAGGAACCAACCACAAATCCAGTCTACGAGATTCACCTTAAAAAGGTGAGGGGGTAATGTTCTAACCATTTAATTCTGCCTTTTGTAAAAATCTGATGGCTTAGCTAGAAAATTATCAGTCAGGAAAGACACCATATGTGAGCAAAAATGCACATCTTTCATTTAATAAAGAGACTTTGGTTTTGATAAATGTTTTGCAGTGCAGCAAAGCCGATATTTCACTGTGCAGCACTCCCTCTTACTACATGTAATCCCTAAATATCTGTTTAGCTCTTTAACTTTCAGTCAGTGCCCTTTAAAGTGATGTGACTATTCTATGCAAAACACAAAATTCAGAGCATCTTTCTCCCTTATAATGACTTTAAGACACCTTGCGTGTGCCACTTTAGGATATAGACAAAAAAGTTCAAAAGAAGCCAGTTTACTGTGATGTGTTCAGCAAGAAGAAGAGCTACTTTACACATAGAGACGCAGTCCTCAATGCACTGAGGCTGAGAAAACAGAACATTCCTATCACTGATTTAAGAGTATCAAAGGAAACTTAAGACTGAAATCCCTTCAAACATGATCCTCAGTGGTGTGAGATGTGTTAGTACTTATTCATACATGACTGATGCCTGGGCAGAACTACTGCCTAAATATTAATGAATACTGTGAGCCGTTTTCTGCCTGGGTTTCAGTGGATTTTGCTCAGCAGCTGCTTTCTCATATCTTGTGTTTCCGAGTATCTTCTGTCCAACACAAGCTTTGCCATTTCCATGACTGGTGGCTGAGTATACAATGCAGCTCATGCAAGTTAAAAGAGCTTAATAGCGCTTCCATCACTACTCCACATGTGATTGACTGAACAATAACACTGCACCGACATTTTATAATAATACTATTTGCAAACTTTTGAATTTCTTGCTAAAAAAAAAAAAAAAGAATAGAGAATGAACTCTGAAGTTTCCTGTGTATCTAGTGGAGGCAACCACAGTAAAGTTCAACATGTACAAACCGATCTTTGATCCTGACAGAACTCATTCAGCATTTGTAAAAATTTAAAACTAAGCCCAATAAAAAAATACCAGGATACATTTAAGGAAACATTAAAGAAATGCAGTAATTATAATCCTTTATGTCAGACATGAAAACAGCAAAGTAAGAACAGATATGATTTATTAATGGAATAATGAATATTTCAAATAGCTTTTGAAGGCTTTAAAAGAGGCTTTTAAAAAGCCTCAAGGTGACAAGGTGCCACTTGTCGAAAACTGATGCTGTTCAACATTTTCCAGAGAGTACACTTTGGTACTCTTGGTGTCCAACATGTTCTTTATTGAACAGTAACAGTCTAACATTTACTGCAGTATGCTAGTGAATCAGACTGAACAGATTCAAATGCCATGTGCAGCTATGCCAAATTATTCATAAATGTCGTAACATTGAGTAGGTAGTCTATTGACTCAGTATCAGTATTTGTTGACTATGAAATAAGTATTTCATTTGTTTAACTGTGGGAGTTTTAATCATACTTCTGAACAATCTAGTTGATCAAACAGCTATAAAAAGACATAATAACGTTGACATTAGACTGCACACAATTGTATGGAGTTCCTTGCAAATCAGACTTCAAAAAGCATTTTCTGTGCACATCCATGTATCATTCACATTGCAAATAATTCAATTTACAATGTCCATGAGTGTTTGTAGAGAAATTAGGCTGAATAACATCTTTGTGATTCCAGCATGTGATTGTAGTACAATTCAGACTATACAGATGAAAGGCAACGCGGCAAAAAATCCACCGAATAAGGGGTGAGATATCAAAGTGTATCATGTATGATATACATTTTGAGTGTTTTAACATTATAAAAACTGACCTGGGGCAAAGCTGGTCTTTCCACAGAATTGGACTACACCAGTTCTCTGGCCTACAACCAGCACCCTCTCCCCCAGGCGCACCTCGGGGCCCTCACACACAGAGCTACTAGCTGAGGGGGTTCGGCTTCGAGGACCTGGGAGAGAGATGATCAAAGACTGTTTCACTACTGTGAGAATTGTCGTCTTCAATTTGATTCCATTAGATCTGTATAATCATTAGAAAAACCCTGAAATAATAGTCTTAATCTTCATTTAGTCGGCGTTAAGATAATATACACCTCCAGGAGTGAGTGAGGTGGTACAAGGAGAAGAGCGGAGGGCTGGAGAGGGTGTCGTCCTGGGACTCAGAGAAACACGTTCCCGTCGCTGTCTGGCAGGAAGACGTTGCCTTGGCAGTGGACGAGGTCGAGCACCTGGTCCATGCCGAGAGTCCAGCGAAGAGGACGAAGAGGAGAGAGAGCGGGAGAGGACACCTGTGATGACAATGACACAGAGGAATGAATGGCCGGAGACGCAGGAACAGCTCATTTAAATCAAGAGCCCCACAAACCAAGTGACAGAAAACACACACCACAATCTATTTACGTGAAGACAGCCACTTTGCCAGCTATATACTACACATCATTCTAAAAAGGCGCATAAAGGGTTGCAACTAGGCTCCACTGGGACCTTTGTTATGCACTTATCCACTCTGCTGTCTAAAAATCACACGGCACAAATTGTGTGCCTCCTTTCTTAATACTGAACCCACCATCCATCCATCTAGGCCTATATAAGCAACTCTTGTAATTCAACTGGAATAATGAAGCTCAGCCTATTATTCATTTTTCTGTTTTGTTCTTCAGAATGTGACAGTGCCTGTGGCACTCAGATCCAGACTATTACCGCTGTACTTTTTCAGAAATCCAAGCATCTGTGTCACATCATTCTAAAGCAGCACAAATCAAGTGAGCTCAATCTTTCACAGTTGCTTCTCCTATTACTGAGGTCCAACTAAGGGCCAACATGGTGGTACCCACCCAACATGAGGGAATAAGATGGAGGAGGGGGGTGCCCAATTTCACTCTTAAAAAGCCATTTGGACACAGGACCTCATTAAGCTTTAAACTTTCACAGACCTACACAGGCCATGAGTTCATTAAGTGCCCAACTCTTAGAGGCTAATTAATTAAATCTGTGCCAAAGTGCTTTAAGACGAAGGAAAGATTCAAGTACAAACAAATTGGAACCCAGACAGTGATGGGCAAAAAAATTCTCACCCTTTGCCAAATGTTGTTTTCAATAGTAAGCCTTCACTAATGGGGCCTTAAGAGTAGACGGCAACGTGCAGAAATAACAGTTGAAGCTGCTGATTCTGTCATTTCTCTTTGAGCTAATCAATCCCTCATTGCCTTAATTGATTACTGGACTGGTGTGGTTTTGGTTTGATGCACAACAATTAGAAGTGCAAGCATATTGTACTTTCAGGTTGAAGAAAAATTTTGATTTTATATTTTGCTGAATATTCACTTTCCCTTTTGTAATACCCAATCAGATCTGCTTTATCACCATGCAAATTAAGCTTCAACTGCAAATCCAGAACTAAGACATGATACAGTTTATCAGAGCATCCGTTTCATTTTAGAAAAGTTGTCGCTGTTCCTGTTGATCTACCCACAGATGGATTAAGATTTTGGGTTCAAGTATTAAGGTGCACTGATTATCAGAGAAATGTATAGTGCAGTGTGTAGGACCTACATTCAAATAATTTTTTTGTTTTAAACAAAGAGAGATTATACTAAATACACTCCCATTCTCTGATATCCAGTGTATCAAAGCCCACTCAGCTCTAACTGCAGTACCTGTCTTTGTCACTGAGGCGCCTCCCTCTGTGCCCTGGTTGGGACCAGGTGGACTTTTTTGATTATCAGGGGTTTTTTTGACAGATGGAGATAAACCTTCCCACCCACACACACACACGGACAAAAAAGACACAGTGACTACTTTTCAACACAGAGATCAATATCATCTTAGTCAGATTAGAGGATTACATGAATGTCTTCAATCGCAGTGTTCATCACAGTTCAATGATGTTTGTACAATTTGAAAGTCACTTTGACAATTGAAATAAGAAATTTGTATTTATATTCTTAAGTTTGACAGCTGAAATTAGCAGAACTGGGAAATTTATAATTTCTATAGTTGTCATGCTGTATCTGTTGAAGAACTTTGCCTGTTGAGATTATCTGATTATCAAAATGCACCTACGTTGGATGTATAATCTCATTGGAAATTATGAATGTAGATAGAGTGGTTTACATGTTAAGTAGCTATCCAAAGCCAGAAACCTAATCAAAATACAATTTACAGGAAGAGAGTTTATAAAGTTTGGACAAATAAAGAGAATTACAAATGAGGAAAATAAGAAGACACATAGTGTAACACTCCAAGAGTGTCAAAGTTAAAGCCAGAGACAAAAAAAGCTACTCTGAAAACAAAAAAAATACAGAACAGGACAATAAAGAAATGAAAATAGAGGACAATATGACATTGTTGAGTAGCAATGAAACAAGAATTACTGAAAGGAAATCTTTCTTGATTGAGCTAAGATTGTCTTTTACTCCAACACACAATAAAAACACTTAAATATGCTGAGACAAGCAGGTACACCAACACAAAAACCCAATGACAATGAATACAAAAGAACAAAAAAAAACTTCAAAAAGAATCTTGGTAACGACTCAAATAGCACACAAGAAACAACATTTTTTGCAGAAGTAAACATAATTATGTTCTTTCACTAGTTTTATAGCACTAGAACGTAACAACTTTGAGTGAACTTTTTATATCTTTGTTGATTTGAATTAATCTACCATAAATCTCACTGAATGTTCTTCAATGGGCGATAAAATCAACATCCATGTATTTCAACAGATGTAAGGAAAAAATATAATTTCCAATGAGGATTCGATTCATATATAAATTTGCCACAAACTCTCACATTACTTCAAGTTTAAACTATATATTGTGCTTTACAAAAAGCATTTCAAAAATCTAAAATCAGTCTGGTATTTATCGATTGCCATTTCACTTCACATTTAGAGGAAGCTGGGAAACGGTCCCCTCAGAGGCAGAGTTGTGTCTTTCCTTTGAACTCCAAAGAGGAGACTACATTCCTACTCAGAATACCAAACATTTCTTGTCACTTGACCTTTAGCTCGCAGGGACCTCCTGGCTCTATCTATCCCTTCCACATACTGACGTTCACTTCAAGTGACAGACTGCAGAACAGACTGAGGCTTTATGAATCAAGCAGTGGTGCTTTGTGAGCGTTGTCTGTGTTCCCACCACCCTTTGAGGCCTGAGCTACAGTTGACACACTCTAATAGGGGCCAGCCTGGCATTCTGCTGTGTCTGTCTCTCCTGGTTAGCGAGACGAGACAGTTTCACAATGACCCATCCAATCTACTGATACACACGAGCGAGCTGTCTGCACTGCCCATCCGATGGGACGCTAAAAACACAGGTGGCGCAGAGAGTTTGGACTGAAAATGGCTGACAAAGGCCCTGAAAAGTGTTTGGTCATAAATTAGCCTGGTTCCTGGGTTGTATGGAGGTGCTGACACAAACACCCTCACATGCATTGGATGCCACACATACACACACCTTGTGATGAATAGCTGCCAGGCTATTCAGCCTGTCTATGCCCTAGTTATTAAACCTTGCTTAATTGGACTATCAATCACAGAATTCCATAGGCCACTCTGAGGTCCACTATTCCAGTCACATCCAGATAAACGGCCTTCAAAACCTTTGAATATTACACCACCACAATAAAGCTGTAAACCCTAGGGGGTGCAAGAACCACAAAACCCAACAAAGGTTTCTACACTGTTCTGTGGTGACTGGACTATATTATGAGCCCACATTAGTCACGAATTGAGGATGTGGGCATCCAAGGACTATGAGAGTAAGGTCTTGTCAGCAGTCTAATTTATGCATTGTCCTTTGGCACTGGTTCAGAATCCACTTTTCAAAGCATTCGAGGAAGATTAATATGAAAGCCCAGATGCAATACATCCTGCCATCCAGTGACATGGCTCAGACGGGCTGTAAACGGTGAGAAAGCCTCTTTTTGGCACAAAAGAGGCCATCAGCTGGAGTTGTGACTCAGCTGATGGCCTCATCTGGACACTGGAGTGACTCACTCCCTCTATAGTAAGCTAGCGGCCCAATGTGTCAGCATGAAAACTACAAGTATGGGAACAATTTCTTGTGATAGAATGACTGTGTGTCCACACCACTACTGCAACAAAAAAAAAAACATTTCATCATCAACCTTATTTCCTTTTACTAAACTTGATATTTTTTTATTAATTTATTTGCAAGATCAAAAATATTGAAAATGACCATTGCTACACACTTTAAAGATTTAAACTTTTAAAGATAAAGATAATGCAATGTTTCATCACTGTAAAGAGACACACAAAAATTATATGCAGACTACAAATGCATGGTCGAAGTTTCCACACATATAACTGAATATTGTTGTTGTCACTGTATGCCCCTCAGCTAAATTATTAGTCAATATGCTCAGTCACAGACATCTCTCTTTTATGGCTCGGTGAAATAATCCAGCGGTTTGTGGTCCTAACCTGCACTGATCTGATTTCACAATCAAGGTTGACCTTTTCTCGCCATCAACTGGGCACCAAAAACACATTTACTTTTAGCAATCACAGAGTACAAATTACATTAAGAGATATTTAGACGACTGGATTGCAATTTTTGAGACTCCCTCACAAATGTGTACCTTCATTACTTTCTCTCCTTCATACTTCAAGCTGTGCAAAGTTATGAAAATAAATGACAAACCAATCCAAAAGGTATATTCTACTGACGATGCATAAAGCATTTGTGGTGAATGTTACTTTGCTTACTTATACTATATTCTACTGTACATGATAAAAACATTACAGCAGAGGGGGAGTTGAGCACCACCATATCACATAGGAGGTAGACACAGTTGTAATCCAATTATTGGAGAATGAGGGGCTATTAACAACATTTTTTCTGTCATTTTCAGCACATCATCCCCAGAGTAATAGGAATGTTTCTATTGCTGCTGGTACCTAAAGCACTTCAAGAGTTACTTCTTCAACAGGGAATACTGGGGGGGTCATTTATCGGTCTAATGCTGTTAGTCCCAAATGTTTGTTTGTATGAGGTTGTTGCGGTTATTCTGTTTTTTTATATGATGTATGGTTCATAATAATTTATCCGTGATCTCCTCCAGGGGACTGTACATGAGATTACCTCAGATACGAGGAAACGTTAGCCCTGCGACATTTTTTTCACCTGTGCTCACAAAGTTCACACATTTCCTTGCCCTCAGGGCCATATGAGCTTTTCAGTTTGACTGTCTTTGTAGTTTATGTTATGAATAAATTATTTTCAGGATTTTTTTTTTTTAATTTACAATACATTCAGCCAGAACTCCTCAGGCAAACATATTATTCCAAATTCTTGGATCCAAAAACTTGTGAGGTGACACTCATGCTGACCTGAGCACAGCTTGAACCATGAGAATTGAGCCAGATGGAGCAGTGTCCATCCAGTCATAGCTCTTTCTACAAACTGCTCTTACAATTCTTGTGTGACGTGTTGGATGTATCTTTTTTTTTTTTTTTTAACATCTTGACTGTAAACCAAATGCATCAAAGGCATGTTTTTATTAAGCAGAAATGTTCTGAGGTGGGATGACCTATGTGTAACTTGTTCTCTACCTGTGTTAATCTTGGAAGTGATGCGGGACAGGTCGATGCGACGAGGTGGGCGTATGGGTGTAGAAGTCTTTGTGCTACTGGTTTTATGTCTTTCCAAAGGCTTGCTTATCTTGGAGAGAGGAGCAAAGATTCCTGTAAAGAGAAAGAATAAATTTAACAATACAAGTATCCAATGATAATGGTGATATTAGATATACAGGGTAATAAGACAAACAGTGAAACAACAGCAAAAGGCAAACATGGTCATTTGAACCCATTAAATTTACTCACATTTGGGTTAGATACAATAGCACTGAAGAATGTGATTGGACTAATTAAGTCCTATAAAGTCAATAATGGTAGAAGTGATTGTCTATGCGTGTGAATGAGCCAGTGTTTGAACTCTAAGTGCTTCTGGGCTGCAGCATGACCTACCATGTTTGATTCGACAGGTGAAATACTGAACCCCTGCTACTGAGCCATCATTCTTCCCCTCTGGTTTGTCAAGCTCCACTCCAGCCCAGAGGCCCCCAGAGAACTCAGTGCTGCCGCAGAATCGCAAGGTTCCTACCTGCAAACACACACTTAGTAAGTACCACTGAAAGTCAAAACAATGATGCAGCAAAAGCACTGACCCGATGCACTAACAGCATGTGAAGTCATTCCATCTTCATTCAAAAGTATGTCAAGAGCAGGCCCCCCATCACAAACTCAACATTTTGATATGTTCACGAAAGCAACAGAATAGACAAATAACAACAAAAGAGAAAAAAAGATCAAAGAATGAGACAGTGCCAGAAAGCGCAGGAAAGATAAGAGTTTTGATTAACCAATCTCTACAACTTGGCACGCTGCGATTTTGTTCTCAGTGTGACACAAAACTCTATTAGTGGTTCATTCTTTCAGAGCAAATGTCCAACTGAGCTAGAATTACTATTTTCTCATCGTGTACATGTCTCTGTTTGCAGATACATGTGCGTGCATGTGCAGCTGGGATGGTCCTAGAGCAAGGACACACAGACACAGTGTGTAGGGGATTTTATGGAGGAAAATGTTATACAGCTACAACATAGGCATCATAACAATAGTATTTATAATACATTTCATTTGTACCGCACCTTTCATTCATAGTGAAACTCCAAGTGCTACAGTATTAATGGAATAGAACACACAACAAAGAAAATAGTAATAATAGTAATAAAAGTTAAGATGAAAAAGCCTTCCTGAATAGAAAGGTTTTTAGACCTTTTTTAAAAGTGACTAGAGTCTGTGCTGCATTCAGATGGTTAGGAAGGCTGTTCCTCAAGCGTGGTGCAGCAGAGCAGAAGGCTCCATCCCCCATAGAGATGCCTCCTTGTCACTTTTGTCTGCTAGCAAACAACAGAAAAATGTCTAAAAGCTGCTGTGTGGTGGCAAGCACTACCAAAAGGGTAAAGAACCCAGAACTAAGTTTTTATAAGCTGCCGAACCAAAAAACTAAGCCTTTAAGAGGACAAAAGTGAATACAGGGCTGTGTGCTGTGCAGTGAAAGAGACAGACCTGATCTGAGCTGCATGGACAGCCTGCAGCTCAAAAACCGCCATAAAAATGACACATTTACCTGGACACGCTGCTAGTCACAGAGAACACACAGGTTGAAAGTAAAACAGAACAGCTGTTTAATTGAAATTGAAATTTTAAATCACAAAATAGCTAACCTGCATTCAGCTGAAATGCTATCTGTAAAATGAATGGGAATGGGAAAATGAATAGAAAATGACTGCATGTGTGTACATGTAATTTCCCTGCCTGCGTTTAAAAACTGTAGTCGCCATATCAGCTGTGAAAAGTGTGATGCCAGCCTGTTATGTAGTGCAGTTTGCTATACAGTTGTGCTATCTCTATTGTAGATGTGATGTCAGCCCTTGCATTCATGTATTGCATCTTAGCATTTACAATGTAACAGGTTTCAGCATATGCTAAACTACCTTTTCCTCTCTGGTAGACATAGGGTGCTAAAATAATCCTTTAACATGTTAAAATCTAAAGTTTTTAGCTAGCTACAGGCATTTTGTTAGCCCTTGGTCGTATATTATGGTGCTGATTGTTTTCCCCTCTGGTGGGTGTGCTTTTCAGGGTATGACACGTTGCACTCTGTCTCTATGGAGTGGAGCTTGGTGCTAGGGGCCCGGAGCAGCAAGCTGCTGGCAGATCTAAGAGTGTGGGTGGAGGTTTATGGTAAGATCAGTTGCAGGTAGGGAGGGAGGCGCATGTCCATTGATGGATTTGAGAGGGGTGGAGTTTAGAGATGTTTTTTGAGATGGCAGAGAGAGGTTTTGCATAGATGTCTTATATGGTCATTAAAAGTCAGCAGAGGGTCAAACCTAATACCTAGATTATTGACTGTGTAGGAACCAACGTACCTTCTTATATAGAAAGGATTGGGATGAGTAATGGTGGCCGGTGGGTTTAGTCAGTCGACAATACAGTAAGATCTTTGTCTGACCAGAAGCTGATACTGTATATCCAAGATGAGTTTTCTCGGTCAAGCATTCATCGAGATCCATGTTTAGCTTATGAAAACTTGCAAGTCAGTTATCTAGTCTATAAAAAGCTAGTGGAGAGTGAAGGAATACCAGACTGTCATACACAACATCATAGACTTGAGTTACAGAGACAGGGCTCTTGCATACAGAAGCTGGTCAGGATGGACAATATGATGGTCGACAGATATGAAACATGTTTTTAAGAGCACTGAACCTCTTCATCCTTCCAATTCAAATTGGCAAATGTTTTCTGCTGCACAATTATTTTAAACTTGCTTGGAACATGAAAAGCATGATGGGTTTGAAGGTTTTTGTTGCTTTACTGCTCGCTGCTCTCAATTTATCCTCAACTATTTCCACCATCAAGCACTTCCTTCAAAATGTGTGCAGTAAAGTGCTGTACAAGTCTCGGAGGTTAAGCTAATGCAAAACTAATGGCAAGCAACAGGCCACCTCTACCACTATGCATTACCAAAATTTGTGTGAACAGTTCACCATCTACCCACAGACTGCCTTTGATTTGTCTGCAAGCTACTTGTACAACACTAGCATGATGAATCTGAAAAGCCTTACAGCCAGTGTTTACCTTGATAGACAGGTGGAGCAAATTCAGATAAGTATCCCTGATTAGTTGCTCAAGTTCTTTCACAATTCACGCTTCCTAAAAAGCATAAAATGGGGGCTAACATCAACTATTTCACTATTTCATCTCTTATGACCTCAAATTTGATAAAATTGTACAATTTTAAAGCCCCATTCAAATTGAATAAACTCCTCAGCCCTGAGAATAGAAAAAGGCACTTTGATCTAATAGGAGTCATTTATCAAGATCTCTGTCATAAAAACTGAGTTGTTTTAGAATGATTGCAAATCTTTTTTCATGCCACAGGGGTCAGAAAAATCAAAACACTCTACTACCGTGCCACTCTGCAGTTACTACCAAATTTGTTTTTTGGTGAGCTTGTGGGAGTAAGAGCACACTCATGAAATGACAACTGAGATTACTTGTGAAATGCTAGAGATGTCACTGCAAAATGGCTGTTAGGACTTTCAGAGGCTGATCAAGCTGACTTTTCCAGAGTGTTAGCACTGGGTGATATTAAAATAAAGGCAACTTCAATTAAGTGCACTAGGTAGCAGTCGTACCAAATGACTACATTAGATTGCTGAACACATGATTGAAAAGTTGAACTTCAGACTCAAGCTCATGTTTTACACACGGATGGTTAGTGATTGCTGTATAATAGGGAGTCTCCCACCACTTGCCCAATTCACAGTATGATATTAAGTGTAAGGACACTCAACTGAATTTCCTTTAGACTTTATTACCAAAAATTTAATGTATTTTTAATTACTCTGGTAGTTATCATGCTACTGTATCAAGCTACACATTTATAGCACAGGCACAGAAAGATTCAGTGGATAAACGAGTGTACGACAACCTCTGCTGGTGCCAAAAGTACAAAACAGAGCCTTACATTTTTCTCTGACTTTTCTGCTAGTCTTGAAAACACCTTTCTCCATTTGTTCTTCAAACAAAAATAAACAGCAAATCAGTCATGATGAAAAAAAAGATGATGACTGTAGGTATCATCACTGCTTTTAAGGAAATAAGAGTTGGTGCTTAATAGGAGTGATGCAACTGTAAAGACTAATGCCATATTACATCAGTACAAAAGCCACATTGTAGATTGGATGTGACCGAAAACTTTCATGCCGAGTTCATTTGCCCTGTAAAGTGGCAGGTTTTTGCTAACATTGATCATGTTAGGATTTGGAGGTCTTGGTAGCGTTTTGGAATGACAAAAGTTGAATGCAAAGTCAGCTGCAAGTGATGAAAAAAGAATGTGATGCATTTCTCAACTGACCATCTGATGTGTTCGTAACTGTGCCATGACTGCCACAGAGAAATCTGGTGATTTTCACACAGTGGATGTCTCTTTCACTTGCTTTTTGTTGGATCACCAGACACATTAAGTGTGGACTGGGCCCATGCTTTCAGCCTGCTGACTAAACGCATCAGTGATTGGAAAAAAGTTGGTGTTGCAAAATATTTAACTCACAGAACAGAAAGTATAGCACAACATAGAAAGCCTGGATTTCTGAGGTTTTCATAGATTTTTTTCAGCAGGGTCACTGTGTAGCAATATGTCAAGCTTGAACTGCGCAAGGATCATAGTTAGAAAACTGAATTTTATTTGACCTATGGGGCCAAATCTCCACAGCTTGTTTCAAGCATGTTTCATGTCATAAGGATTACATATTGCTTACACCACCACACTGAAGTTAGGTGGTTAGGTCAAGCAGCCTTAGTAAAAGTATTTCTTTGCATTACATGAGGGAATTTCTTTCCCTAAATTCACAGATAAGGGCTGGTTTGATGTACTGAAAAATCTTTTAAAAAAAAACAACCTATCAACAGCAAAAACTGCAAAAGCAACATTGTGACTAGGCACACACCAACACATAGACCAGCTACAGTACATCATGCAGCCAAAAAGAATAAACTGCAAGCTATAAAGGACATTTTAAAACATATACTGTAACGGTCAAGATGCTTTCCGTAAATGTTAATAATTACAAGTGCTAGAATGTGACTGCTTGAGCAAGTCACTTTGTTTACACTTGATTTATCCTTTTTTATATAACACATTTTCACTTCATAGCTTAGTTCACACTGCCAGCTGTGCACAGCGATTAATTGTGTGAGATTTGATGAACAGATAAGTCTAACAGAAGAGGATGAGAGGAAGACCATGAGCAGTTTTAAACTTCTGACATTATTACCAGACATTTCGCGGTATCACAACCGGAGTTGGATTAACTTGAACATTTTCAGATATATGTTGATGATATGCCAGAGTGAACTGTCAGACATAACCCTGAATGCTGGAAGGATGTCAAAAGGGTGTTGCTTAGCAACTGGAAACTATGTTTTCTTGGTTGAGGGCTAAAATAATAGTAGGGAAAAAAAGAAATCAACCAAAGCTTTTGTCTTTGTTTAGGATAAACCACTGCACAGCTGCATGGCACTGCTGTGATGTGCCTGCAAGTAGATGAGGTTGATGGGGTAACAATCCCTTTCATAACTTACTGTTTTCCTTCATGCTGTGCACTTTTACTTTATGAACCTGTATTAGTTTGTACAATACATTGATTCAATCAATAATCCCATGGAAAAAAGATGGGTGCACTTGTGTCCAATTCTGAAGAAGGACATGACAGAGATTTCAACTCCAACCAATTTATGCTCATAAGCAAATAAAACTCCACTGAGTAACTGAGTAACAATTGACTGTGTTTGTAGGATGGGAAGCTGGTGAGGGATCATGTCTTTGTTAATACAGTGGTGACTCATGCTTGCTGATCTCACTACTGTACAGAGGGGACTGGGCTGGAAAAACATGCAGGTACAGTGCCAGTTGTTTGTGCTGTTTGTAATTTAATGGGAGCAGAGCAGCTTCAGAGGTACAGCACAATCATTTTGAAAATAGTTTAACTGTAAAATTGTCATAAACAAAATCAAATTAATGGAAAATACAAAAAATCCAATTATACTGAAATGATTCAATTACGAGGGAAGCATTCAAGCTATCAAAATGCAATTACTGGTGCATCAGCTAATTGTTTCATTAGTGACTGAGTGTGGTTTACAATACAAGAAAAGGTAGGAGAAAAAAAAATGGGAGACATGTAGTTTGTTTTGTCTGTAGTAATGAAGGCCTGACCCATTTGTGTTGGAGATGAGTTGAATGCACCAACTGAGCCAAAGACAGTTACATATCCTTGTTTTACATTGAAAGTAAAGCCGCATTAGTGACTGCAGCTTTAATGCAGCACTCACTAACTGCTGCTAGGAAACAGTGTATTTCATCCTCATTTGAATTCAGCTAATCATCAAGTGTAATTAGGGGGTTGAGAAACCTCCATCTATTGTACCACTTTGAGATATGGATGGTGAAAAACATGTTTTTTTCCAGAAGAATCTTGGCACAACTTAATTGGAATAATTGAAGGATCAATAAAGATGCTTATAATTGTTCTTGCCCTTAGATAGTGACCTACCACACACCTTCTGTCCAGCTATCACCACACGGTCACCTAGTCGGACTCCCATGGTGGCCAGCTGTATCCTGGCCTTATCGGAGAGAGCAGGAGGGGACTGGGCTTGCAATGTAAGGGGCAGGGGGGAGCTGGGCCGGGGCAAAGCCTCTCTCAGCAAAGTCCGGAGCTCTTTGGCCATGAGGGCTGCATCTGCCATCTCCAAGGGCATGTCGAGGGGGTCAGGCACCACGTCTGCTGGGCACTGCCCTTTTTCATTCTGTAAGAGGAGACAGGGAAAAAGCACAGAAGAATGATTATAAAAACCGATAGAGTAAATTTCATCCACCAAAGAAATGTTTCATTTGCCAGCAAGCCAAGTGAAGTCAGTATAAATATAAATCAATACAGATAAACATCTAGTTGTGTATCAGCCATACTGATGACAGACTGCTAGGACATCCAAAAGCAAAACTTTGATTTTTGCTTCAATTACCAAGAAGTTCAGCGTTATCTTTTCAGTAACAACGATGCTGGGCTTAACAGAATCTTTAATCTTATCTCTGGTGTCAGAACAAAATCCACCGGCGGTGTGTTTCAAAGCAGCTGATCAGCAGGCACACAACATGGAGGTTTAGAGAAGTGGCTCAAAGAATCTACAGTCAGTGAGAGTCGAGACGGAGTCAGCGAGCCCAAGAGTCGGTGGAGGTAGGAGGAGACGGCTGCGGAGGCGTGACTGACGAGGGGAGCTCATTCGCCACTATTGTGAGTAATTGGGGCACACTCATGTTCGCCATCCTATCCAGCGACAATACAAGTGGTCTTTGATGAACATCAAAAAGGAGCTTGCCTTTCACCGCCAGGGCCTGTTGTTCACATGTAACACTGAGCTAATGTACACGCCACTTAATGTGCAACAGTGACTGGAATGAATGTGTTTGTGCTGGTGTGAATTTCTGCCTTTGTGTGCTGCCTGTCAGTAGTATTCAGTACAGTATTTTAGAGGACTGGTTCAAGAAAAAAAAATTCTTCTGCTCAATGTTAATTTTAAATGCACTCTTTTGGACACTTCAGTGGGTCTCATTTAAGAGCCTCAAGGCAACATAATGCCGAGCTCTCAGACGCACTCAGCCACAGATATTTGGCAAATAATTTTGCCAAATGTGTAGCAGCCATACTCTGTGTCTGTAACAGTCGTTGAAAAGGAAGCTTTTGATTTTTTCCAAGTCTATTCTAGTAAAATACTCTTATGGCATTTGCCACATGCCAATAACTGTCAGCACACAGGTGAGTATTGTATTAAGAAACTTAAAATAATCAAAAGCTATCCCTTAACACAAAGGACTGACCATGATTTTGCGAGATGTAAATCTGCAGGCCCTGACTGAACAGTCTTTGTCAATATCATATTGTTCAGTTTTTGTTGACACTGCTACCAAAATTGATGGCTGATCGAACTAAACTTAAAAAGTTAAATCAAAATAAAAAACTGAGTTATAACATCTTGTGGGTTTTTCAACAACTACAGCTCCCATGAGCAGTATGTTAATGGGAGCTGTAGCTGCCAGCCAAATGCGATTGGGATGACTTCACTCTACCTACCAAAAATCCAACAGATACCAGACAGACTTGTGGCAGCGGCTCACTTAAAATCTGAAAGTGGAACCATCAAGTTAGCAATCTGCCAGAGCAACTTGCTACTAATGGAAAGTATGTTGAGTTGCCATAGCAATTAAGCCATAAGATCTGTGGTAAGGGATGCATGAAAGGCCAGCAACATTTTTTATTTTTCCATCCTTGTAAAACTTCCCACTGCTCAAAACCAAGGTTTGTTGTGATAAATCTCTGCAGGGCCAGAGAAGAGAAATATCAACTTGGCTCTGGTAGCAAGCCTTATACTCCACTGCCAGCATTTTTTCAAATGCACAATTTAATACATCACAAATACAAAACAAATCAATGCACTGTAAGTACATGCCCCAATACATGTACCAATGGTATGTGGTGGCTGATGAAGATAAAACACCATGCACTTAACATTAAATCTATTTTTTTCTAACGGACTAGTTTTACATATTTCAAGGAAGCTAAAGTTAATGTTTCTTAACTTTATGATTTCTGATTTTCTTTTTGCCATCTACTCTCATGAGTGATAATCAAATCTATATACACTCAATATTATGACTTTGAAACACCCATATGAGTGGTCTAGGCCTCATCAAAAATGGGTTTGGTCATAGTTAACATAATTGGTCCTCTAAAGCCATGCAGAGGATTACTGTGAAAAACAAAGAAAAAAGAAGAGCAATATCAGAACTTGATGCAGCATATCTCTAGGGCTAATTGGCAGCAGCAAAAACTCAGTAAATCTTAAATAATAAAACAGACAGAAAATAATCTCCTCCCAATGGTGTTTTCACTTTTGTTTGGCAATATAAGGAACAAACATTCATGTTTCTAGCCAAGTAAGTCCCCAAATAAAGGGTTAAAAAAAAAAAAAGGTTATTAATGTGCACATCAACCAGCGGTCACATGTTGTCTGAGCTTTGCATTCACACACTAAGAAATAAAGAGCCTCTGCACTCATCTTTGAGCGAGGGAATTCTTGGATTATGGTGCACAGTGCTTTGGTGACCTCCAGTGGGAAAATGTGTGCATGCAAAGACCAGGCACCATTTGTTTTCATAAACAGCTTTAATGAATCTAAAAAAAAAAAGCTTGGTTTATTGTAAATAATAATAATAATGAAGGAACATTGAGACATACAACTGCTAGTATGGATAAAAACTTTCAACAGAACGTAAAGGCTCGACAGATCATACAGTCTTGATGCCACATTACTATCTACTGGGAATCTGCTGTTTATTCTACAGTTCAAGGTTGATCAGGGCTGTTCAGCAAACCTCTCAACCAAAGCTTCAAATGACTGCAACGGCGAGACACAAAGCAGACAGATGAGCAGCTATTCAAAATATGTCTGGAGAAATTTGTATTCCGAGCAACTGCTTTTTTTTTGGTGTTATCTGCCAGCTGAATCAGACAATGCCAAACAACAACTGAGTGCAAAAAAAAAAAAATCCATCAAATCAATGTGCTTTGTAATGCAGTACAAAAAAAAAGCAGCACACTGTGATTGGTTTATAAACTAAACAGTTTATCAATTAAAAAAAAAAAAAAAGAGTAATAACCATTAATTCAAATTCAAATAATCATTAGCAGCTCAAGATCTTAGCACAGTATTTTATTACCTTTTATAGATATAGGTAGACATATATGAACACAACAGTGTGATATATCTATAATAAAGCATGAGTCACACAAAAAATCAATAAACCAAAGCAAACTGAAAACACTTTATTGAACTGAAATGCATTGATAATGCGGCTCAAGGTAAAAGAACAATTTATTTTCATATTTGAGAAGTATACAATCAAAGTATGGAGTAATTCAGTGTGATCATGTGTTGTGATATTCTGTTTTGCTTTTTTAAATTACGAAATGCTCATTTGCTCTCATGTGCAGTTCCCTCCTCTCATGAATGTTCAGTACAGATCGTTGTCAGGATGGAAAAAAAAAAAAAAAAAAAAGAAGATATTCAAGGTGGTTTTGTATTTTATATTTGTTACATTTCTGTCTTGATATCAACTACTTAGAATATCTTACAGTTGACAAGACCAAACAACCTAAAGCAGTCTGTAACTAAATCAGAGCATTGGATTAAATGTAAATTTTGAAATTGTTTGTTGAAAGAATATAAATTGGTCAAATTTGTATGACAACTATCATGTCTGCTGGTGTGTGAGTGTATGTAGGAGAAGGACATCACTTACTCTGAAAGCAGGGTTCGCTCCCAGCTCCAAGAGACACTTCACAGCCGATGTGCACAGGTTGGAAGCAGCGATGTGCAGGGCGGTGCCGAAGTCGAAATCACTACAGGTTGCATCTACCTCTACAAAAAAAGTCAGGAGAGATTGGTCACAACACTGTCTTATATTATTTTAATTAATTAATAGTTACCACAAATTAAGACACCATCATTTATGCTAAGTAGCCAGAAAATCAGAAATCCTGCCCCTGCAGAGGAAGGATCTGCATATTTATGGAAATATTACTACATTAACAGGTGCATGCAAAACCAACTCAACCACCACAACAGCAGAGTTGTTGGGCTTTCTGAAGATCCAAAGACGGTCCACAACAGTGCAGCAGTGCCTCCATTTTTCTGGTCTCTCAGTATGTTCATTTATGCATGCTGTGATCACCCTGGGTCTCTGAGATTGCCCTGTCTCACCGGTTTACAACAACACTCATTCACAATGTAATCAGCTCCTCTTGTTCAGTGTTGTATTTCTATATTTGTGGCACAGATCTAGTAAAATGTGTAGTTTGGTAATACTTCTTTCAAAGCTGCACCTGTAAAATTAAAAGGATCAGTGTTTAAGATTTAGGTGGATCTATTGGCAGAACTGGAATATAATCTTCCTTATGCTTTAATTACTGTAAAATCACGTGAAAATAAGAATTGTTGTGTTTTTGCTACCTTAGAATGAGCCCTTTATATCTACATAGGGAGCAGGTCCTCTTCCATGGAGCCCACCATGTTTCTACAATAGCCCAGAACAGACAAAGCAAACACTGACTCTAGACAGGGCCTTTCACGTTTTTCTCGAGTTTCATACCACCGTAGGTTCTCCTCATTTGGTTGCAATCTGCAACCTCACCACTAGATGCCACTAAATCTTACACACTGGTCTTGCAAGACTTTGGTTTTCACAGTCAGTCATAACCACAAGGAAATCATTTCATCATGTTCTTAGTGGTAAAATAAATGTATTCCTCTAATCATTAATTACAATATTCACAAACACTGTAAATGGGATTGTCACCAAGTTATTCTAGTAGTTGCTGTATACTACATGGCATCTGTAGAAGCTGTAGAAGCTTCAGGCAGTTGATGAACATCATGTGCTGCATCACAGGCACAGTAAGGCTCACCAAGCCTGGACTGCAGACAGAATTAGATCTTAATTTTTATGTAAACTATGTACATAAAAAGACTGGATTAAACACCACTTTAAAATATAATCTATAACAAAATTTTACATGAGCAGTTTGCCAAAATATGATCAATTTATGTGAAACTGCCTACTAAAATCTTTAAACATTAGGCTTGTGCTTCAACAAAAATACCTAAACAGTTCTATACGCTGTGTGGTAATTCGTCCATACATGTGTGTAATAATAGGAGAAGCATCCACACACTCCAGTCTGTGCAATATTCATTTACTGAGGAAAGCTTTGGGTCAGGGACCATCTTCAAGTACACACTGCAGTGTACAATGCTTCTCCTATTGTTCTTCAAGGCATCTATATCCAGCAACATCAAAAAGGTTGATCTGCTCAGTAGAGATTTTTATAAATTAGACTCCATGCTCATGTGAAATGAGTGATAATCAAATGCAATGCAATCAATCTGCAGTAAACTCCTTCTGCCGCTGTCCAAGGCTACATGCCAATTCCCTTAATTGCATCCATGTTTCTCTCACAAGCGTCTTTTCTTTGCGTCTTAGTCCCTTCCACTTAAGATGCAAGGACAGTGTAACTTACCACGGAAAATGAAAATAAAAATGTGTACTGTGCAACCTTCCCCTTCTGTTCTTTGTCTGCAGCACTGCTCTTACCTCCAGGCTGGGAGGCCTGCAACACCACCCGGATAAGCTGGGGCACATCGAAGTAAGCAGCGTAGTGCAGGGCCCTCATGTTAGTCCATCGTGAGCGAAGGTTAGGATCAGCACCCAGGGCAAGAAGCTGGTGGGCAAAACTGGCTGCTGTTTCTGCATCACCTGAGGAACAGAGGAGCGATATGGGTACAACACGTGTGTTGGGAGGGGGTGTAGCAACAGACAGTATAGCTCCCTACACACATGCACTGCAACTCTGCAGTTATCCGGACATTACCCGGAGGAGCTGAATGTGCAAATGTCCGAATCAGTCAGACCGGACATTAAATGGACTTTACCCTGCTTGCTCCCTAGCATAACGTCCATGTAATGTCTGATTGAGCCCATGTGTGAATACATACTCTTCGAGCTAGTGGGAGTGTTGATGACATTTCTATCATACAGCTGTAGCTGGATAAACATAGCAGGCCAGCTAAGCTGTGTTGTTTTGGCTGGGCCTGAACGCTCTGCTGTGAAGGTAGCGCTGATGGGAGAGAGGACTTCCTGGGATTTCTCATAAAATAAAAGCAGTTTTGTTTTTGGTGAAAAGTTTAAAACTTCTGAATTACAACCACAGTGTACGTTTTGCCTGACGTTATGTCCTGTCTCCTGCACGCTCTACCCAGGTGTAACCCCTCGCCTAAACCAAACGGAGAATTTCCAGTAGGTGAGAATGCATCTGACACAGACAATCTCCTGTTATGTGCTATATGTGTGAAAGGGAAACTCTGGACCATGTCTGGACATAATTCTCCAGACATTTTCTGGAGTTCATATGTGAAAACAGCTCATGTCAGCTATAGAGACTGTGTGAGGAGTAGTAATAATGAACAGCAGTGCTTACTGAGTCATACAGTATTACATTCATAATATAACACACAAACAAGACAGAGTAGATGTGCGTACACTTTTACAGTCCTGGGGCCTGTACTATGAAGCAAGTTCAACATACCCAGGATATCTTTTCATAATCTGGCTTCACTGAGCCTAATATTGGCCGTCCAGACAACCAGTACTACAAAGCTGCTATCAACGAGTTCAGTCAACTCTGGGCTTTCCAGCTACGGGCGCCTTCATGAGAGAGTTCAAAGTTCAAAGAGGCGGGGTCGTTAATAACGAACATCATCATCAGAACCATGAATGAAGTACTTCATATATGAGATGAAACGGTAATAATAAGTACCTGCTAAAAACTTCTGTTAGGTACAGCAAAAAGTCATGTAAACGAGAAATTAAAACGAGCCTGAAATCATACAACAGAATAAGATGTAGAAACACTAAAAATAATTTCCAAATATTAAAAGTAGGTTAATAAGACTTAAAATACATGTAGGGATCATTATATATGACTTTAAGGTGTAGTGTGTAGAATTTAGTGGCACCTAGTGGAACAAACTTGGCAGAAATAGAATATAATATTCATAAGTACGGTTTCATTAGAGTATACTCACCTAAAAATAAGAATCGTTGTGTTCATTCACTTAGAATGAGCCCTTTGTAACTACATAGGGAGCGGGTCCTCTTCCACAGAGGCCGCCATGTTGCACCACCATGTTTCTACAATATCCTAGAACAGACAAACCAAACACTGGCTCTAGAGAAGGCATTACGTGTTTTTCGCGAGTTTCGAGGCCACTGTAGGCTCTCTTACACACTTGGAAGTGGAGGGTGAGGGGAGGGTATTCAGTTGGTGTCAATCTACAACCTCACCACTAGATGCCACAAAATCCTACACAGTGCACCTTTAAGTATAGAGTATTTTTAAATAAATAAAGAAACCATTCTGAATACATCACATAAAAAAAAACTTAAAAGTAATGCCATGTTTCTGCTACTGAAACAAAGAGTAGAAAAGTAGTTAATGATTGGTGACCAATTAACAGTGTGTGGTTTATTTTTATAATAAAAACAATCTTTTGTTTTTATTTCCAATTATCATGACACAGATGTCTCATGTTATTCTAAGCAACATGATGCAATCAGAGTGTAAAATCATCCACACTATCAGCTGTGACTCCGGGGATCAATAAACTTTATACTATTAAAATGCAGCTAAAATCATTGTGTTGTAAACAATCTCTGTTTTAAAACCAGAGTGGAAATGGAAAGCCTGCAACAATAAAATGTTTCCACTGACCTATAAATATATATATAGCTCTTTTTTACTTGTCACTTTATTGTAAACTCAGGACTTTTGTCCATGTTTGAATCCTGTAGGAATGATGAGTCTTTTTTTCCAGTGATCTGATTGGTCAGTGGTCAGGGTGTTGACAAGTTGTGAGCTGATCCTCTGAGGTTAACCTGCTCCGGAGCAGGTTAGCACTTCAGCATAAGTTACCATGGCAGTGTACCCCGGTAAGAAGTGAACCACCTTCGTAGGACTGAAACCCAGAGTTGGACCTGAAGTTACCTCACTAACCCCGTATCCTGCTTCATAGTACAGGCCCCTGATGAGAGTGTTTATTCAACACCCCTGTCAACACTAACCGATGCCCGGGGCCCCGGCCTTGCAGCAGTAGTGCAGTAGGCTCATATCTGTCAGGCCATCTCGATCATTCACACCGCAGCCTCTCTTTAGGATCTGTGCAAAGACAAGAAATGCAGTGTGCCACTAAGGACCAGTGGTGTCACTGTGCAGAAATATTACATAATAGGCTATAAAGTGAAACTCAGGGGGAATTGATTGAATGAATGACAAGCATGCTGGGCCTCTCATAACTCTAGTCATCTTCAAATTTGGACGTGAATTGTTGTGCAGACTGACATGGAAACAAGGCATTTATTTCTCAAGGGTAGTAGTTATTAAGTGAGGGAGAGAGAAAATAATCGCCTGCTTTTACCCTTGAGACAAGTGCTTGCCTGCACAATTTACTGCATTGCAGCTACTTTGTGTAACTCTGGTTAGAGGAGGTTTGGGGGAGATTGACAGGGCCTCCACCAACAAACAAAAATATATTTTTTAAAGTGTTCTGGTGTTTTCAGTTAACATATTTTGGTATGAAATGTTTATTTCTTACAGTGTTTTTTGCATTGATTTGTGAATGATTCAATGAGTCATTTGTGAATTCTAAGTTTTACGCTACAGTACAGACAGAAGGGTTTGCACTAAAGCAATGTAATTAAAGTGTATTAGAGCGTGTGAACGGTGAAAAATACTGAAGGGCATCACCTCATTGCCAATGAGGTCGATGTTCTTCTGGACCTGGGGGACCCACTGTCTGAGGACAGCAAACAGCTCTGGTATGGTCGTGCTGGGATCTAGAAGAACCTCCCTGCACTGGGGCTCACTGGGGTCAAAGAAGGAGAATTCTGGAGGTGGTGGGAGGGACAAAAACAACAGAAATACATGTTAACTGTAACAAAATTCACCTTGATTAATAGAGGCAGGAATCCAAGGCTTTATGATCCCCTTTCTCCTGTACTGTGTATGCATGTGAAGAGAGCATGTGTGAAACTCTGCAGCACAAACATACAGTATAGTAACTTTTTGCAGACTGTTCAATCGATTCAATCAAATTACTAATCTTGGGAAATGCCCTTGCTGTGCTTGCAGGGGCGGATGAAATCAGATTGCCAGTGGATGGCATGCTGTGAACCAAATGAAGCATTAGAAAGCCTGACTGAGACTGAAAAGAAATAGGCTTGGCCTTTCACAGTGAATACCAACACTTAGGATTTAACATGCACCAAAACCCTCTGCATTTGCTTTACTGACTGCATTACATATGAGGGGAATCCATTCAAGAGCCCTCTGTGCTGATGAATGACCACCCAAAAGCTGACTGTATTATTGTAACACTCCACTAAAATAAAATCATCTCTTTAATTGTATACTTTGTCAAACACATTGGACTAGATGAGTTAATATGAAGACAGAGTGGAACTAACATTCTCACCTGCTATTTGAGACCATTGTGAATCATAATGTTGAGCTATTCACTGTATTGAAAATTATGCGATGATGTGATAATGAAAAACAGATATTTGACAACCTAAAGTTAGTATCATCAGTCAGCATAGTCGCTGAGTGTGGGTTCAGGACTTCGATCTCTTGTCCCACCAGGATCATCATCATTATTTCAGACATAATCGTTACAGCTTGAATCTTGATTTGTCTAGACTATCAAATAGTCAGTAATCAACTGATTATTATTTCAACTAAAAAACACAACAGTAAGCATGTGATATCCAGCCTTTTCACAGTCTGTTCAGTTCTGTAGTGAGTATATTAACTAGCCTGTGACACATACATCACTGTGTGTATGTACTGAATGTGTGCATGAGTGTGTGTGTGTGTGTGTGTGTGTGTCCTCACCACAATCACTGGGCATGGGTGCAGAGGCCACCTGGTGGATAACCGGCCGCTGATGGGAAGAGACTCTAGTGTGGCAGCCCAGGACAGTGTCCCCCTCGACAGGCTGTGAAACATCCTCCTTTGTCATCTCCCCCTCAGGGCCTGAGGCTGCAACAATATTAGAAGTCCTATTCTGAGACCACAAGTAGGTCTAATCTAAATAAAGCAGTGAGAACTACACTTGTTTAATGAGGAGACGTGACTTCACTGAAGCTTTCAGGTGATCTGGCACCATCCAGATAAAAACAGTGAGCTTCTCAGTTTGGGCCTAGTACTGTATGTTACTCTGAAGATTGCATATGCACAAAAAAATATATATGCAGTAAATTATCACAATACCTATAGGTGAAAAAACACATCTACAGTAAACGGTCAAACCAACAAGATAATCTGAGATATACTGTATGTAGGCCTAAGGATCACAGACTGAGGAAATCTGAATGGGAAGCTTGAGTGATGTTATTAGTTTTCCTTCAGAAGACTTTAAAAACAAAGTTAGGTTTATGGTGAATATGTATGCTAAACTACTAGCGTGATCTTAAAACACACTGTACAAGGAAACAGGAAGATGAGGAGCAGGATAAGAAACATAAGAGGTTGAACTAGAAGCACAAACACAGGCCTACTGCTGGGAAGGCAACACTGAGCCTAAAATCTTCCCAAACAACCAACACTCACTGTCATTATCTCCTTTATCCTCTTTCTTGTTGATCTCCATGAGAGTCTCCCAATCCAGCTAAGCTAAAATCAAGAGACACAAACTGGATCTAGAGGAACATCTAACCAAGCCGATTCCCCAAAATAACTCCCGAGCACACAGCCTGTCCCCTCCTCAATCTCCAATAACACACCCTACGTCTCCGACTATACCCTGTTGATCCCCTGACTCCCAGGTCCGGTGGCTATTTACGGCCTGCGCACTTTCAAAGCATGGTGTTCTCGCGTCTGACTCTCCCCGGGCGGAATGTCACTCTCACTTTCCAGCCGTGTGCACTGCTGACCCCGCCGCCACCTCATCTGGTCAACCATAAGAGCCACAATGCAGAAAATGTGGCTGCAGGGTGACAGTGCAAACAAACACAGCGTAAAAAGGGCAGCAAAGTGGCGGCTGTGATTAGGAGGAGGCCTGTCCTTCACTGTGACGGCTCGGGTCTGATTCCCCTTCACAGCAAGCATCCGCCCTGCTAGCGCCGATAGGCAAGACGCTGATTCCCTAACAGCTCCGGGAAGAGAGAGGTGTAGCTGAGCCTCACATGTGACCTCTCTGGGAATTTTTTTTTTTTTTCTCTATTCTAGGTTAAGTGTCATAAATAGCCTCCGACAGAACTATGCATATTTGCAGAATGTGCTGCAAGAAAAGAAGAGCAACGGGGCAAACAATAGACCTTTTTCACAGCTGACAATTTGACTTTGAATTTAACAGTAGGAAGAGCACAGGTGTTATTAATAACATCAACGAGGGCTCCGTTCTACTCAAGTGTCCGACTGCAATGACAGTTTGACAGTGAGCCAGCATGCAAATGATCCAGAAGCAGCTAATGGAATCCAGTCAGCATTAATTATTTTGTTTACACCCGTGTTTTTCCTGCTGTGACATGTCAAAATGTCTTGTTTCATAAAGGCCTGTCGTACTTCTGAACTCACATTCAAATTTCTGACAACATACTGTGATTAATGCTGGGCAGTTTTTAGTCAGAGAAAATTGATGATTTGCTTATTTTGCATGTGACGATACAACCCTTTCATGTTATAAATCCACAGAAATTCAACACTATATCATTTTTTATAAAATCACATGGCCTGTTTATTCATTTATTTTAGCCAATTAGGGATGACTACTCCACACATTGCAATTTTTGTGCAGAACACCTCATGTTTTAAATGTTGGCCTCAGTTAACCCTTCTGTTTAATGTAATGCCAGACTGAGGATCACCTTACTGGGTTAAGGCTCCGTAAGCTATTACATAAAACTGCTGTGTGACAGGCAGCCCTTTACTGGTATGAGATAACCAGTGAAACTTCTCATCTCCATCTCAATTAAATCAATACAGACAACTTTCAACTGAAATCCAGTGCAAGTTTTTATGGTCCCATGTGTCCAGCACATAGCACTGTAAAGTTTGTAAAATAAAATGTCTGTTAATCAGGCTAATCAGGAGCCGACGGTCATTACCCAGCTTTAAACTGAGAGCTTACTGAACACCACGCTCAGCAGTACATGCACTCAGTAGGTGTTTTCCAGCTTCCCTTGCAGAACAGAAGACTGCAGGAGGATGTTACAAAATTAGAAGAGGCAACGCATTGTTCCGTTTCTATATGGAAAAATGGAAAATACCTGGTCGGTGCATGCAATTAAATATTATTGTGTTTGACACTACAGAAAAGACACAGCTATGGAAAAATACAAGCATTAACTAGACTGTATTATTTCTAATTCCTGAAGTCATCTCTGTTAAGCAGAGAACATAAATGGTCATTTAAAATCAGTAGCTCAGCACTCACTGTCCTGCTGCTACTCGTACAGAGTATGATGACAAGTTGCTTATGCCTCTCTGAGGTCAATGACTGGCCATCTAGAGATTAGGACTTTGCAGTGGGAGTCGGGACAATGGCCTAGTTTTTCCAATAAGCCTCTCCTTGTTTGTTAGGCCAGTGATGTCATCCTGCTCGCATCCTCACGGCTAATGACAACACAGTACTCTGACATATTTCACACTCATAACATTTTGGACCCCGTTGCTTTAGGACTACTTATCCCAGACAGCCGTTTTGCCGACCTCCAGTACATGTGAATCTATTAATTACTGGTTTAACACATCATTATAACAACAATGTTCCGATTGCGGAAGTACACACAAAAATCTTACCATTATAATTCATTATGATACAATAAAAAATACAATACAGTAAGAAAATGCTGAAATCAAGATTATTTGAAAGCCCTTGTTAGAAATACACATCTATGTTCCACCAACACAAGTGTTTTCACTTATCTGGCCTGATTAGACACCTTTATCATTTTCATCAGTACATGTAGATTGGTTACATCCTGTCATTCCCAGCATAGCGCCACCCAACTTGAGGAGAGGGCTAATCATACAGAATCATTGAAAACACCTGTGTGCATCCCACTATTTTACAGTTAAACGCCCCTTATAGAAGTTATTCACAAATACCTACTCTTATATTGCTCCATAGAAATAATATAACAGAGTTGTTTGATAATCTATCTTGTGCTACTTGTCCACTTTGTGACGGTGCAACTTCAGCATAGCGTTAACTACTTGAAATATTACAGCTCAATAAGTATGTGAACTTATCAGATGTCTAAACACTCATTTCACTGATTTAACTATTAACTTTGGCTGTGAACATCACTGCTATTTAACCTAGATAGCTGACAGTAAACGGTTAGCCGGCTAGCATATGTAAAAATGCCGGTTCTGTCTTAATGACAGCTACAGTATATCGTATTTCTTTTTGTCCATATCTAGTAAATATAGGCACTTAACAGCCACTGATTTATGCACATGCACTGTGGAAAAAAGTTGCCAAGAGAGATAAAAGTGCCCTCTCTCTCATGTTCACTTACGCTAGCTCCTCAGAGGTAATGTTATCTAGCACAAATATTGGGCCAAGCCTTCTAGCTGATTAAAATACACGTTGCACCACGAATAGAAATAAACGGCCTAATAAAGACAGGTAGCTAACGGCACATTAAGAAAAATAATAGTAAGCTTTACCTTGACCTTGCTGCTCGTTTCAATTCTCTCATGAGGAAAATAATTAGAAAGCTAGAGGAGGATTTAATTTCCGCCAATTTCACTGAATGCTACATAGCTAAGGAACATCCGGTCAAATTTCAGAATAAAAGCAGATATTGTAACTTCCGGTGTTCAAAATAAATGTAACAAAACCACAACATTCACACCCTGTAGTCCTGCCCTTGAAGCACTGGGTACAAATAAGTCTGTAGGCCTGCTCTTTAAATGTTATGTATAAATAAGGGTCCATAGGCCTGCCCTTTAAACATTAACACAAATATTAGTCAGTAGGCCTGCCCCTGAAACGTTAGGTACAAAAGGGTGAGGATAGTAATAATAATTTCTGAAATAGGCCTATGCATTTTATTTTTAAAAAAAGGGGAAACATTTGTGCTTACTTAAAGATCCCTCCCAGACGTGTTTTAAGATGTATGTAAATCACCCTACTTTGAATAATCTTTTGTGTCTGATATAAAAAAAGTCAAATTCCTGTTTAGAAATTCCTAAAATTACATCTACTCCTTCTTCCTCATTAAAAATTTCATATATAAATCTTTAAATATATTTCATTTCAGAAGTTTAATTGCTGTACACAAGATGTCTCCAACTTCACTGTAAAGTCTACACACAGAATCTGAATCAAAATCTGTTTATTAGCCAAGTATGCAAGCATACAAAGAATGTGTCTTGGCATTTGCTCCCACAAATGCCAACATATATGAATAAAAACAGTGGCAGGAAGGCAGCATTTCCCATATTTTGCAGATGGTAACTTCCCCGGAGCAGCAGCATGGGATGCTGGTCATTTGTCATGTCCATGTCAGAAAGGTCACATTCAGTGAGAGTGGTGGAGGCTGGTGTTTATTGAACCTGAAGAGCCCTTACACTTGTGCCTGCCTGTCTGAGACCTTGCCCTTTGCTGGTTGACACTATGGTCTCTGCTCCTGTAGCAGTCAGAGCCATTCATCCTTTCCCTGTCACACCTGTCACTGGTTATGCACTGCAGGAATATGTGTGTGTCAGCATGAATGATAAAGGAGGAAAAGCTGTTAAATATTTTAAGTGGTTGTAGGAGGTGAAAACTGATCTTTATTCAAATTATGAAATTTTGACAGAAATTAAGAAAAAAATAATTGACAGTAGGAACAATATGGTATCAGCAATTACGCAAATAACAGGTCACAATTAGGCCTAATGTATGTAACATGCACAAACCTTTGTTTCGATTTGTAGTGCATTTTTAAATTCTCTTGATTTTGAGTTTTAGCCCATCCATTTATACACCTGTTTCTCAGTCGCTATGTTTGGTGATGTAGCTATTAAATCTGTCCTGTTCATGTTAGTTGCCCTCAGCTGGTGAAGACATTATAATTGCCTGAACACGGTTTCCATGGAAACGTAAACAAAACGGCCTGAGTACTGGCAGTGATTTGATCCGTACATTCTGTTCACTTGCGCATGAACGGCGATTTTGTTCGTTATTACGCAAAAAACTGACCTCTGCTCAATTTTACAAGTGGAATAGTTGCATTTCTTTTTCATAGAGCCACCAGAATGGATCTGAACAATGTTAGACGTGTATCCTCTGCAGGCTACCGGTTACCGCAACGATCCAGTGAGACCAGGCCGATATCAACGCAGCCACCTGCGGACAAAAGTCGCTACGCTAAAGGAGACGCGGTGTCCGCGGCGCACAATCCAGACAGGAGTGACACCGTTAAACAGGACCAAGTGTGGAAAGAGTCGGTGTGGAGTGAGAGGAGAGGAGTCCGGGAATGGTGAGGAGGAGGCTATGACACTATAGAAAATCAAAACTATTAGCTCTGTAAGCCAAATCATCACAAGTCTGGTTTGACCGGACCAGTGGTGGAGAGTACATTTACTCAAGTACTGTACTTAAGTACAATTTTGAGTTACTTGTACTTTACTTGAGTATTTCCATGTGATGCTACTTTATACTTCCACTCCACTACATTTCAGCGGGAAATATTGCACTTTCTACTCCACTAGGCTACATTTATTTGCAGTGGATAATATAACAAGTTTTTAAAATACAACACATTGTTAAAGATCAAACCAGTGGTTTCCAACCTCTTTGGCTTTTGACGTCTTACAAAAAGCAGTGTGTAGTCGAGGTCACATTTCACATGTCTATGAGTTGTTAACAGCTCCACCAAATAGTGATTTTTCCCTCTAAACTTCTAACATGGTTTCTTCTCAATAAATGTTCAAATGATCCAATATTTCACCAAAAATCAAAGATTAGAGAAAAAGTCCAAAAACTGAAAACAGATTTGTGTATCAGAACTTTGTTTTTTCTTCTTTCCTCTCCCATTAATCATCTCACCACCCTTCAGATTTATCTGCTGACCCTTTGGGGGGGCCCGACACCTAGGTTGGGAACCGCTGGACTAAACTAGTTAACTGTATATAAAGTAGTGTAAACTAGCTCCACCTCCAGCAGCTACAACAGTAACATGCTGCTCTAACACTGATGCTTCAGTATTAATAATCTAATGATGTCATATATAATAATATATCAGTCAGTTTACTGCAATACTTTAACTACATCAAGCTGATAATACTTATGTATTTTTCCTTGAGTAGCATTTTTTCATGCAGGACTTTTACTTGTAATGGAGTATTTTTATATTGCTGTATTGGTACTTTTACTTAAGTACATTTTTATTCTACCACTGGACAAGACTGACATGATTTTATTTCTGTTGGTACAAACTAAAATCTTGGAGTCAGTTGAAGTTGTGGCAGGTGATTTTAGTAGATAAACACTTATCCAATACATTCTGATCCACAGGGAGAAGAACTGGAACTTTCTCAGGAACTATGATCAGATGGTAAGAGTGTGTGTGTGTGTGTGTGTGTGTGTGAATTGCATAAATGCTTTTACGATTCCTTCTTGAAATAGAGTTGCTTTAAAATGAGATTATTTAGTGCAGTTTCACTATACCCGAACCCCTTTCCCAGTGCAGAAAACTCTGAACTCTGAATATTCGAATGTATATGCCTAAATATTTATTGCAGCAGCTTGTCATCCATGCTCAATAATACACTGAAAACATGAGAAATGTCATTATCCTAGATGACATTCTCAGCACTGTGCAATACAATATTTAACTTCCTGACAATACAAAATGACCAATAATGGGAACTAAAATAAAATATCAGCAGTACATTATGTTTGATGCTGCAGCTTTCACACTGTCACTCCCAGTAAATCCTTTATAATAGTTCATCAACCTGAAGTAACCATCTATAGCACTCTGTAGACTATCAGTGTTGCTGACGGTATTGTAAAAAGTATCTTATGTGGTAATTTATTAAAGGATAACTAAGTTAGTGGTGGCCTTAAGCCTCATTTTTCCCCATTGAACATAATTTCAGCTTCATCAACAAGCCATTAGATAGTTGACTGTTGCCAGCACATATCTGACTGTGCCCCTGTGTGTATGTAGGGGCAACTGAAGTCAAAGGAGCCTTTACCCAGCTACGTGTCACTCTTCTCTGACCGTGTACCCAACACCGCCAACCAGATGTTTGGGAGCAGATTGTCCACTCCGCTGGGGAGTGAACTGGTCAAACTGGACAGGCTGCTCCTCTGGTCTGCAGGCCATCGCAAGCGTAAGCAGGATCCAGAGATGCTGCCCTACTAGACGGCTCTGGAGACAAGTCGTTTTACATCTGCACCGCCGCACATCAGGTCTTTCTTTAACCTGGACTCATTGAAGCTTGGACAGGACTGTCCTCATAGGGCTCCATTGGGTTTGGCATGGTGTGGTACTAGCCATATAGCTAAGTTTAGATTTGATGCTGTGTTTTTCTTTTTAGTTTTTTGTCATGATAACGGATGAATTTAAAGTAAAATACAGAAATCTACTTAGAAGCCATATCAGGAGAGCAGTCAGGAGTAAGGAGAAAATTATGTTCGCTGTCCTACATTTGCTAATTTCATTCATTGGTCATATTTTACTTTATGGATGCTTTTTGCAGCAAATTATGTTACGTACAGCACGTACTACAAAACTTAGAGGCATTTGCTCAGCTATAAAGACAGATGAGAAAGGAATAAACGGGCAGATCACATTCATGTCATCCGAGCTCTGCCAGGTATACTTGATAATCTAACACGATACCTGGTTAAATCTGGATGAGTGAAAGGTTGAATCACTACTATGTTTCTCTGTCAAAGGCTTGTGTACATAAATAGTGTTGCAGGGACTCAACACTAAAAGCTTAAAAGCAGGCATAGAGTAGCTGTGTGCTTGAACAAATACTCATGCAAATTCATAATAAAGAAAAAAAAAACATAAGATACATTTTAACAGCTCTATGATAAGAATTTACCATGTAAGAATTTTACTTACTGATGCTATTAGAACAAACTGTATTTTTGTGTTAAATTGGTGGTGTTTTATTTCATTATTTTATTATTTTGAAATGCCTAAAATAGCTGTTACATGTTTTCCAGGATCTTTAAGCCATTTTCCATGGTGGATCCATGGAATTACATTAATTTCATTTTTTGTGATTTTGATGATGGTGGAGCTTTTTTTTCTTCTTTTTAACCACCTGCACTTTATGTGAACGGCAGCATGTCATATCTCAGGTTTTTATACTGTCCTTTTGTATTGCATTTGGTGTATTGTAATTTCATGTTGTTATAAATCACTGCTCCTTTGTCTAAATTTGAATAAAAAAATGTTGGTCCCCAGAAAAATTGAAAAACTTATCTTAAGATGGTTTTATGATCTGGATGTTGCATCATAATCAGAGTCAATATCTGATTGGAATAAAGGTTTTGCATATAAAGTCTGGGTGTACTGAATTGATCTGATGTCTAAAGTTGTAACTGATACCAAAGCTTTCATCTGTACTGTAAACCCACACCAAATAGTATGAAGCTATTTATATTAACAGTACGAGGCTACATTTGGAATGAACCCAGGTGGTGTTTGCTCATAGCACAGTCTGTATATAAGAGTGATACTCTCCACCATGTGACTTTCTTCTCCTGTCATTTCAAGTCATGTTGAAGCGCAGACTCACAAACATCAGTTTTCTAGAGAGATTCTTTCAAAAAGGTCTAATTTGTGTTCAAAAACACCCAATCAGCTTTCAGTGGATGTATGCGGAAGCGAAAAGGGATGCCGGCTAACAGGAAACTATATCAAGCCTACAGAGTCATACAGGAAGACAAACACCCGAGCCTTCAAAATAAAGGTCTATCTCTCTCTGGAAAATCGGCTGCATTTACATACTGCCTTTCTAGTCTTTCAACCACTCAAAGTGCTTTACACTACATGCCACATTCACCCACTCACACACACATTCATACACTGATGGCAGAGGCTGCCATGCAAAATGCCGACCTGCTCATCAGAAGGAGTTTCTAATGCTCATTCACACACACACACACACACACACACACACACACACACACACACACACACACACACACACACACACACACACCCTTCAGGAGCAATCTGGGGTTCGGTGTCTTGCTCAAGGACATGCGGACTGGAGGAAATCGGATTGAACCACCGACATTCTGATTAATGAACGACCCGCTATGCCTCTGAGCTATCTATCTATCTATCTGTCTGTCTGTCTGTCTGTCTGTCACTTGGGCTGAAGTACCCAAATGAGTTTTACTTGACTTGTATTTTGAATGTTCAGACCGGAAACGCCTTCTGATTTCCGTTAACTTGACTCTGGTGGTAGTGCTACATCAGCGTCTGGTTGCTGATAGTTTTTTGACCAAACTTTCTGAACTCTGACAGTCTGAACTTGTCGTATTTCCATCTCCACACAATGCAGTTGGATACTTTGTTGCACATAGCTAACTTCAGCACTCTGTTTATGTGCATGGTGCTGAAGTTCCCGCAGATCTTTGTACTGATGCGAGCCAAAGCAGCGGCGGGAGTCAGCCTCAACAGCCTTCTCCTCGAGCTCATCGGGTTTGTGATTTTTTTTATTCTATTTTCTTTTTAGCAGAAATTCTGTTTCGGAGGTTAAAAGCCGTTTTGTGATCTATGAATTGTGTCATTTAAAGTTAGTTGTCTGCATTGCAAGGGGACCAATGTGAGCTATCACAGTGCATGATTTAAAATGATTAAATCCAGGTGTAGTGTTGTCTTCCTGTTTTCATCAGCCACATCACAATGTGAAGTGAACCACACAACCAAACTCCATTCAAAATTCCTCTAATTTAGTGTGAACTTTGTTATGAGTAAAAGCGCACATTTCCCTGAACACGATTTAAAACATTTCCTTAATCCTCAACATCTGCTGCAAAGTTCGGCATTCAAATTTAAGCCTTTAGCGGCTGCAATCAAGGACATATTAAGCGCATATAGATAAGATAAGAAATACTTAGATAAGTACCAAATAGTAGAGGTTATTAATACATTGTGCAGTAATTATATATGTAGTATATAGTAAACTGAGAGTAGTGAGATAGATAAAAATTTGCAATGATTATATACATAGTATATAATGACATATCGTTAAATAAAATAAGAATAGAATTATTATTAATATTATTATTATTATATGGAGTGCAATAGAAACATTGTTATTATTTGGTGGAAGTACAGGAATCAAAGCCTTTTTTTCTAGATTGTGTTATATAGGACATGTAGACCAGTGGTTCTCAAAGTGGGGTACGTGGACCCCCAGGGGGCCCTTGAGCAGGTTCCAGGGGGTCCCAGCAAAAAGGAAAATAAATTTTTTCCACTATAATTCCATCTATAAGTAACACAATGACAGAATGTATGACTGTTTTGGTCATGGGTTTCATACACTCTCTGAAATAAAACATCTAAAAGCAAAAATCTTATCAGATGGGGGTCTGTGGTCTAATTTGTGTCAGTTTAGGGGTCCGTGACGTGAAAAAGAGAACAACCGATGTAGACAAGAGGCTGTAATTCACACAGGATCGTATAGGCTTAACCTGACTGAGTTATAAGCCCACCAACTGAAACGCTGGCTTCCAATAAACAATAATCCTACTGTGAGGGCTTTACAACACTAAACAATTGTGTCCTGTTTACACAGCAAGGATTTGGGTTGATTTATTGAGGACAGGGCAGTTTGGCTTCAGTTTGATCCGTCTATCCTAACATCTGTGTGAAGCAGGGGACTAAAATCAGTGCAGTAGACGAGTAAATAGAAAGAGTTGACACTAAATAAGCAAGAGGATGTTTTGAATCGGGTATATTCTGTATAAATCTTACTCAAACTTACATCTAAGTATTCGCTGTAGGGACAGTTGGTTTTTATATATGTGGAACCTTTTTTAGTTTGGGTCTGAGCTGTGTTGTGTCTGTAAGGCTGTATAATTTCTCAGTGTCTGTGTCTTTCCTCTGTGCCTGGCAGTACTGCCCTAAATGTCTCTACTGTGCTGGTGAGTGATAGCCTACTGTCACTGTGCATGCTACAGTGAAATAGCCAACCCTTAAAGCTGCACCGGGTGAGATGTTTATGTAGTAATAAATTCATTTTATCAACCTAAATTGCATAGAGGAGCCACAAACCAGAAAACTACCTTCCCTCGTCCCCCCTAATGAATCTCTGGTGTCACAAGTAAATTTTAAAGGTGCAATAAGTAATACTTTATTGCTCCGTACAGTTAAAAGCCTTGATTTTTATCTGCATGTTGATATTGTTTTATTGATGTGATTACTCTACCAGTCGCTGAGTTTTCTGGCTTTCGGACTAAATTTCCCACCTAGGAAATAAAAACTGCTCAAGCATCTGTATGCAGAAAACTTAATTTGTTATTTTTGTCAGATTGTGCTCATAGTGACACATCTTCCCATTCATTTGAATGAGAAAGCGTGTCCAAACTTGTGACTGGTACTGTATATCTTGATAAAAGTCATATATTCATTATCTTGAAGATGTAAAATTCACATCTTTCCCCTGAACTGTAGTGAGTCACCACTCTGTCCAGCCAGCCTCTCTTAACGGTATAAAACATCACATATCAGCCTGGTTGGTGAACATGAGACTGAATTCCAGGATTTTAGGGGCTGCTTCTGCCAGCTATCTGCAACCTGCAGCAATATGTGAAATAGCTCCCCGTGCAGCTTTAACTTGAATTTTGTTTTGATAGTTTATCACCATGGCAGCTTCACCTTGTATTAGTTTCTCAGGTATCACCTTGCTGAGACATAGAAACACTGATGCATGTTAACCTGGCAAACAGGATCCTCAACTGTTGAGTCACAAACATACTCTCTTGAGTCGGGCGATCACTGATATGTCACCATGTTTGCTGAACATATTTAGCCACGCTGGTCCCAATAAAGAGCTATCAACTGCCACAGTTTGTCCATTAAACTATATTAGTCGTACTGCCTGAGCTTTAGGAAAGCATGAGTAGCTGATAAGTGGCATCCTCTATCACTGCATCCGGCTTTCAGGGATCTCAGCACCCGCTTTTTGCCATATTTGCTGTTGATAATTCTTTCTATGATTTTTATACTGAACACTACAAGACAATATAGTATAACCTGCCACTATCTGCTTTACAGGTACATTGTTTTTGTCACGTACCAGATGTACTATGACTACCCTCCTCCAACGTACCTGGAATATCCGATTCTCATCGCTCAAGGTGAGTCGTCTTTATTTCCCACACTGCCACACTTTAATGACCAACCAGAGTACAGCACAGGTGTATATGTGAAGAGTCAATTTAATAAACAGTTAAATTCATTTTGGGGCCCGAAAGCATGACGTTATTAAGTAAGTGTGTCACTTTTTTCTAATTATCTGTAAAACCTCATTTTGGAGCCTGAATGCTTAATTGGTTTACGTTTTCAAACACACTCAGGATTAAATGCCTCATACTGAAGTACGCCCATGGTTAAATATTATACACAGGGGTTTGACAGAAAATTAATAGATCATCCGCATGGTTGATGTGGGCAATAATTAATGTCATGTGAGACATGCTGTAGTTTCATCGTGTAGCATTGAAACAAATGACTTGACATGGGTGTGAACTGAAAGGTGCATTTAGTCTTCTGTGACATTTATTGATCTCCGTTTGTAACCGCTGGAAACCGCAGTAACAGAACATCTCCAACCCCTCAGTGGCCTGTAAGTGACAGAAACAATAGTCACATCTTAACAATATATATATTATGTGTCCTTCAAAGCGAGTTTGAGCTGTATGAACCAGAATGATCAGATTCTGGATGAGTTAATGAGACAGTAAAAACTTGTGCAGCATGCAGCACGTTGGTCATTTGTCCTAAAGCGGTGCGTGTTATAACCTGCTGTTTTTCCTCAGACGTCATTCTTCTTCTCCTGGTTCTTCACTACACCGGCAACCTGCGGCACAGCCTCATCTACACCTTGGTGTATCCTTCCACCGCACAGTTTCACGGTTAAATACCCCTGCATGTTAAAGTGCTCATTCGGTGTTCTCTTCTCTCCTTTGTTGATACCTTTGTATGTCACACTTTATTGCCTTAACACGATGTGTTCAGGTTCGTCGGGGGTTGGAGGCTCCTCACTGTGGAGAAGTGGATCATAGATTTGGCTATGGTAATAAATCTCTTTTAACATCACAGTATGTCACAGAGTAAGCAAAGGAATGCTATCAGTCAGGAGTAATGAGATGGAGATTTGATCAGGAAGTTATCCAGACCTTATAAATGCCAAACGGTCTACTTGGTTAATGAGATGAATGAATCTAAAGTTATTTTTGCATATAAATAGGTGACAGCACTGATCCTGTGTGTCACCAGACACACTGACTGACTTTTAAAAGTTTTTACAGGTTACAGAGAGTGTCGGAAACTTTAAAACTTAAGCTGAATTATAATGTTAGAATATAATTTATACAATATAGAGCAGCTTAGAATCCCTCCTGATTTGTATGCAGCCTGACCTCCACTCTCTTCTCAGAGCCTGTGCACATTCATCAGTGCAGGCAGTAAGTTTGCCCAACTGCAATGCCTGTGGACGTCTAAGGATGCTGGACAGGTTAGCGCCCTCTCCTGGGGTATGGCTACATACACATGTATGGGTAAGTACATTTTTAACTGAAAGAAAACTGTTTGAAATTTGACAGATGTGGGCAGGGAGGATATAATTAAAGATGCTATCAAGTTATATTATGGGAAGTGTAGGATCCAGGGCTTTGGGGACTCAAACTAGGGATCAAAAGTCAGGATATCTCAACCTCTGCTGCTTCGATTTTGACCATTCTTTTTTAATTCTGTCTCTCACAAGCTCCCCCAATATGTAAATGCAATACTTAATCACTAGAGTACCCCTTTAATTTCAAAAGTGGCAACTTTATAGTCGATGCTGCAGCTTTGTTTCTTTCTTTTTGGAAGGTGAATACTGATACTTTAGAAAAGGAATAGCTGCCTTTACTCTTATCTATATTTGATTATTTAATGACAAGAATTTTTATTATTGGCAGGCTTGAACAGCCTCTGGTCACTGAAACCAATGATAGTAATAATTAATAATAATTAACAATGCTTGGACCCCACAATAAGTAGCACATTAATTGTATAATTGTGTGCAATCTGTAGAAAATGACTCATTAGGTTCAAGTTAATTAAGTCTTATAGATTCCCTGGTGTGGTCTTGATCTGTGATACAATGAATATGTATCAACAACAGTCTCCACTCTTCAAATAAACATCAATATTGTCTTCATCTATCTGTCTAAATTGTGTCTAATTACTAATGAATTCAGAAAAGCTTAACCAATGAGACTTTTCCCCTCTCCTCCCTGAAGTACACTTACTGTAATGTTTCACTTCATGAATATGTATTTTATTATTTACTTGGCTCCTAATTGAATAAATTACCAATTCAACACCTCATTAATTAAATATTAGATGCTCTCTTGGATAATGTGGATGTCATTAACTCGGCTTGCTCTTTGTTTCAGCACGGATTTACACCACCACAGTGACAACCGGAGACATGCAGGGTAAGTCAGACTGAATCACAAATGACTGGGATGTGTAGCAACACGGATAACAATACTAAATGATTTCTGTCAACGTTTTAGAGAGATCCCTTTTTAAAAAGATATGTCTTGTAAATATCTAACATCATAGTTTTACATGACTGAAGGAGTTTTTGTGGTCTTTGTGTGTCATTAGGAGGAATCCTAGAAAGCAGGAGGAGGGAAAAATTAGTCTAAACATGCAGCTCCTGGGGGCTCAGTCAGCCAAAGTACACCACCAATGTAAATGATAAAACGTGATGATTACGCTCTCCAAATTCTTTGGGAAAATAAGCTTTTTTTTATGGCATTTACATTCTCCTTCAAGGGGAAGAATGCAGTAAGCATGCAGGAACAAAACCTGCTGTAACAGCTTCTTTGTTTAGCAACACTTGCTCCAGTCAGTGGAAACATTTTTCTATAAAAGATAAGATACACAATCAGTATTGATATCCTTACATTCTCAGAATCTCAGGTGAAAACAAACGTGGTTGCTGGAAGAAAAAAGGCATTTAGAGAATTCTCCTTCAAGGGGAAGTAAGTCTGTAGTGTGGTAGAAGTAGGAAGTGTAGTGTTAAGAACACACTGAGGGATATTTGCATCAGTCTCTTATAGCTCCTCTAGTCATCATTAGACACCAGCTCTACTTTAATGTGTCTGAATCCACGTCAACTTCCTGTGAAATACATTCCATCTCCAATCTAATAAATCATCTTCCTTTGGTACAGTTCTGGTGCGGTTCATCACCATGACCCTGCTGAACCTGTGGGTGCTGCTCACGGTGCTCTACTACCAGAGACGCAGCAGCAGCTCGAAGAAAGACGACTGAAAGCTTCAAAGTTGGATCCTGATTGGCTGTCGTGTGAAGCTGCAGTTCATTCAGTCCTCCAGCTCTGTTCACCAGAGAGTTTACCTGGTTACTCTGGACACAGCCAGGACTGGAAAACAAAACTGATGGGGGAACAGCGGTTATGTAAGGAGCATTTATAATACTGACCCGCAAAATGTGCTTTTTTTATATTGTTTTTACCTCAGTATTAAATCGTTACTTTTTATGACACACCAGTGAATAAATATTTACTATACTGTATGTGTGGTGTCTTCAAGTAGTAGGACAGCACAAGCCAAGTACATCTGAGATCTTCACACTTAGCATAAATACTGTATTTTTGAATTTTATACATGTAAAGTTCTTTTCTGAACTATTTTAATAAACCAAACATTTTAGCTTCTTACAGTGTGTTCATTCCAGTGTGCAACATTTAAAACTCACCGAAAAAAGTTCTCATGCAACCTCTGTGACATCATCACTTCCACGTTAATTAAAAGACAAAAAAAAATAATAACAAAACCAAAAGGCACATCCATGTCTTTATTGTTGAAGTGGTAATTATTATAGAGCAGTTTGGTAGCAAACATGCAATCTGGATGTAGAGCCCTTAAATACAAAGTGGACACAGCTGTATAAATAATATAATGTGCGCTGTATGGCATGTAAAATATATACTGTGTATATTTATATGTATAAAACATGCTTCTTGGTTAAAGGAGAGCACTCGGTACACACACACACGCACACACACATACATACACACACAGACACATACACACAGTTACTCTCCATCTGCTATATAAGCCACATACACACAACAATGTGCCCAAACTCAGAGTTTGGTTACTTTTAATACAAAAATATCAGGACAAACACTTTTAGAAAAACTTTCAATGGAATAGTGCTGCTCAGTATGTTGATTTGGATATGACTGCATACCTTCATTGTTTTCTGCTTCTTATTGGTAAATTCCCCTCATTTGAATGATTTTTAAAAACTACATTTCTTGATAGGTTGGAGGCCCGGGGGTGACAGCATTCAAGTGTGTGAGGCCTAAAAAAGGCAAACACATGCAAGTTCACTCAGAGTAGTTTGTGATAAAAAAGGGGGGCTTCAGCTTCAGTCAAGTATATTTGGATACAAGTAATACAATGCCTGTGTGTCGTCTCTGGTAAAGCCCAGATGTACATTCAAAAACAACAAAAAGGAGCCGAGCTCGGATCAGAAAAGCATTTAACGGTGCATCCCTTGAATTCAGTAAACATTAACCCTCATAACTGACAGTGCAGGTTTGTAAGATTACGGGATTGTGAGGATCTCATGTCTGGCCCTTCATCTATTGCCATTCAGAGTGGGAATCTGTTCGCTTTACGTTAACTGTAGTCAAACAACGGCAGGCCGATGATTCAGAGCGTGCCTGAGTCAGAAATCTGAATAAGAGGCATTCGAGGAATTATTTGCTCAAATCCTGGAGGAATCTGACACTCCATCCCCCCCGCTCCCCCCCCCCCCCCCGCTTTGTTGACTTTCCGAGAAGTCACAGCTCGCTTGCTTAAGTACCTTATTCAAGTTTCTGTGACCCGTGTGGACATGCACCTGAAAGCAGAATCGTGGGAAGCAAGAAGCTACAATCAGTATGTGAAAGAATATGCGTAAGTACAGATGCTGTGTCGGGGATAAAGTTCAACAGCCTCAGTTGTGTCCAGCCAACAAATTACAGAATTTACCGTCTTCTGAGTGTAGTGTTCCCCGCTAAACCCTTCATATTATTCACAATCATTTAACACAAGAACGTCTTTTTATTCATTTGGCCACAAGAATCCCCAAAGGTGATGATGAGGAGTTGAGCGTTTTCTTGCTGGGTCCTTCAATCAGACAGTGTCCTGGTGAGAAGTGGTGAGGTAAGTGTATCCCCTTCTTGCCGGCCCTGGTAGGGCTTTATAAGAGCTCTCTTCTGTTCTGTGGGAGCTGAACGAGCTACTCCGGCCCCCTCAGAGACACATAATTGCTCTAGTCGAGGGCTCGAGAGAAGACTTCTTCAGCTAATATGCTCACAAGCCGTCCAGCTTGCTGAAAAGATCACAGGTGTTGAGGTGAGTTTGATCGTCGTTACCGCTTCAAGTGGCTGGGAAAGAACTTGAACAAAAGAGGAAAAACAGACTTTTTGTAACTCTCACGGGCTGAAGCAGGACAGGGTGGGGTTGTGGAAGAGTGGAGTGGAGTTCAGTGTGCCGATCTGCAAACGGAGCTTCATATATAGTCTTCGATTTAGGATGAAACACACTCTGCCACCTTCAAGACGCACCACACTCCCAAAGCAAGGTTAACTAGAGGGAGAGAGACAAACAGATGCAAGGTTAGTCTCAGCAGAGGGTTGAAAGGCTTATTCTATACATCGTGTCATCAAACGATTGAAATCACACCAACCAAAGAGTCCTGGGATTCTTTGGTTTTAGTCACAACTCTACACACCTGCCAGTAAGATTTTATGGTTGAAATAATACCAAGGAATCCTGTTTTTTGTAGATACCAATGGGAGTAGTGCGCAGAATCTGATGTGAGAAACTGCAGTTCAGTAAAAGGTAAAAGTTTTTTTTCCTTCCAGGATGTTAAATAGATGGAATTTTGAGGCCAATACTGACATCTGGCCTAAAAAAAATTAAATAAAAAGGCAGATAAATGTGTTAATATACAAACATTCATTAAATTTATTTGTTTTTTAAAGAATTGTGACCTAGATATGTAGTAAGTAATTTTTCTAGTGCCCTCTGTTGGACAAACTACTGTTTCTTAATTACTGCAAACCTATCTCTGTATACTGCAATTTTTTTGTTACTTATTGGTCAAAATGTATGCAGAATATATCTGTGATGGGCTAAAATCACAGATATAGAGAAAATTTTACATTTTGTATTACCTTTTCTTATTTTATTGGGAAAAAAGGCTAAAAGAACAGAATTTAAAAACAAAGAAGAGGTTGTGACTTGCAAGAGAACAACGTGATATAATAAAAAAAAATATTATATAATAGTGAATAAGTCCCATTTTAACCAAGAGGACAATGATCCACGTGTCTGTTTCCATTTCAAACACCCTGTGGTGAAGTGAACCTAAATATAAAGGTGAGCAACCAAATTCAAGAACCCCAAACAAGCACATGCATCAGGTCCAACATATGTGCGCATTGTCCGCCACCACAAACTAACAACCAGGACTGTGTCCCCGCATTCAGTGCAAGAACACACTTTTTGGTCTTAAACCGACATACACACATTCAGGACTTCAGTCGTTCACAGGGAACAGTCTGGGCAAAGGAAGCACAAGATCGTAGAAGTCGTCATTTGTACCAGAGTCCACTGTTGGATTCTTCTCGCCTGATTTTGAAGCCATTTGACCTGCGAGGGCTGAGGTCAGAGGACGCCAGGTCACGATGGGTGAGACATTTTTAAAGTAGTCAACAGGATGATGTGACCAGAGAAACAGCACCTTTTATCCTGTGCCGCTTTAGAAATATCAACATATCAGATGTCTTTCATCAGTGCACAAATTTGGTCTCTGGGGTGTATTTCTCTTTTGAAAAACCCTCATTTTTCAAAAAAGGTCTTTTGGAAATGGTGTAGCACTGCCACAGAAACCATTACATTGCACAGCACACACTGCACACAGTGTTACCATATGAGGTCATCAGAAATGAATAGAGGAACAATCATCATCGATATCATCCAACGCCCAGTGCCAGTCCTGAAGACCAAAGTCCATCAATCTGAAAGGGGAGATTAAGTTTGATGGCCAGGTAACAATTATAAACAAACAGGTCTCACACATATAAATTAACTGGGAGTGTATCAGGTGAATGACTGGATACAGAACTCTTTAGTTCTGTGGTGTTACACGAGGCACGTTGTGAGACACAACGTGACCAGAGAGGAAAATGAAAAAAAAATGTTCTGCAGGCTTATCACGCATATGACATTCTCACAAAAACACCTCACACCAAAGCTGCAGTGAATTCCAGATGTAAGGACAGTCTTTATACTCCCTTACAAGAGAAACTCAAAGCACAAAAAAACAACACAATTTAACACGATTAGTTGTCGCCTAGGCTAGTGTCTACAAACATCAACACTGCTTTTGTTAAATGTGGTAATTCTGGATGCACTGCAGGTCAAAGTACTTTCATGTTCTGACCTGTCAGAGAGGAAAAGCTTTGGAAACAACATTTAGACCATGGGACACATCTCATCATCATAGGAATCCAGGAATAACAACAGTAATCATGATAAATAATTGTGCATTTGATCGTGTCACATTACATCATTTCAGGTCAGCTGTCAGCAAACCAGCACAGACCTCTTACACAAGCCAGCACTGGCTCCATACACTGTGCCAACAACCAGGCTGCTTTCTCAACAGTGAACTCACAACCCATTATTTTCCTCACTGGAGACCTCATGGACAACCCAGTATTAAACAGAAATCATCTTAAGAGCGTCAATTATTTAAAAAGTGAGGCAGTTGTTTTTTTTTTTGGAGATGTAACCTGTCTGCTTTGCTACCTGCTCTTGCTGGTGGGGAGCTGTCGACTGGGTCTCCTCATAGATTGGCTGGGCTGGACCTTCATGGAGGCGCGTGGCGAGGAGCGCGCAAAGTGCTCTGGCGGCGGAGGCTTCTTGGGAATCTTCTTGACCAGTCGGCTGACCCACTTCTGCTGCTCCTCCTGGGACGCGGCCAGCAGCAGCAGGTTCTTGGCTGTAGACACGTCGTAGTTCACTGGAGGTGTGGGAGAAGATTGTCAACACTCGTACTTACAAAAAAAAAATGTCTTTTAAACCTTAAACTGCACTCAAACAGTCCCCCCGCTGAAGTCATGCATTGACTAAACAAGCCTTTTACCTTTACAGGGAGCGATGATCTCCTCCTTCTTGTCCATATGGTCCTTGTGGCACTTGATGTGGCAGCGCCGACACTCCAGAGCTGGCGGCGGCTTGAACATGTTCCACAGCGGCTTGGTGCACGCCTCACAGTTGGTGGGGAAGTGATACAGCGTGTGGATGAACTCGTGTCCTTTATGGCAGATGTAGCTAGACTTCTCCCCGATGGCCAGCGGCTCCACAGGAAACTCTGGCTCCTTTTTGCTCTCGCCTTCATTGGCATAAAGAATCTGGAGCGTTGACAGAAGATGAAGGTTTTTAAAGTGAAATCACAAACTATTTATACCATCAAGAAATTCAAATTTAGGACATCACACAACAATTCAGAAGTTCAATAACAGAAAAGCGGTGCTGAGACAGACCTGGAATATCCTGGGAATCTCTTTGGAGTCAGCTCGGTACACATCCGTTTGAGTGACAGGCCTCACATGGAAGAGTTTACTGTGTGGAAAAAAAAAGATATCATCACAACAATTCATCTGTAGTAATATGTAATGCTGCATCTCAGTTCAACAACAAATGCTGCTTCAGGTATTATTCTGGTTGTACTCACTCTATATCAAGCACCATGTAGGGAATGGACTGCTCTCTGTCTTGCTCGCTGTTGTAGAAGAGAATCTTTTTGCTGCTCACTACAACATACTACAGCAGACAGAACAGACACGGTAAGGAAACATGTTGCGAGGAGACATTATAACAGCATCACATCAGTTTCACTCTCTTTACCTTTTTCTCCCATCCGAACTTCTTGGTGTTGTTTCTTACAGGGAGGGAGAGCCACCCCTCGAGCCTCATTTCTGAGTGGGAGAGAAAGACAGAGAGAGAGAGAGAGAGGTGTAAATTAATGTATGTAAGCATTATGATTATGTCATTATTACCATAAAATTAATTTTCAATCCAGTTAAAACACAGGGTAGCTGCCTGTTTTTTTATTACTCTGTGTAACATACTTACACATAACATTAAGTTTATTTTATACTTAAGTTGCACTGTTTTTGAATGCCAAGACTATTTTTTGTTTGACAATAAAGATGAACTGAATTGAATAACTTAAAAATATTGATACTTTTTACTATCATGTAAAATACACATTTCTGTCAAAGCCTAAAAGACAGGAAGTCTGTTCTGTAAATGTGAAGTTGGCTAAGACATCTGAGACACTCGATGGTTGAGTTCTTACCTGCGTACGCATCATCGGCGTCAAACTCTGGCCCGCTGCTGACGCTGGCGGAGTCCATGGATTGCACGCTGAGCGACTGCAGGAGGTTCCTCAGCTGCTCGATGTCGCTGTCCTTACTGTCCAGGGCCATCTGCAGCTCGATACGCATCTGGCTCTCATCTGCCAATTGCTACAAATTAGAAACAGCAGGAAAACAAGTCCAGTCAAATACACTGGAGAGTGTGGGAAGATGTTGCACATGCTCGTCCATAATCTTGCTCGTTTGTGCAGATGACATAAGAGATATTTTAACTGCGTCTTTAAAACAGTTTACCGACTCAAGCTGAGCAAGAATTTTATAGCATTTTTAGCCCCTAATTACAGAGAGATTTCAGTGGGTGCGGGCAGACATCAGAAATAATGAAAGTCAGAGAACGCTGTTTAAATGAAGATCAAACAGCGTGCGACTGTTCTACTGACCGCCTGCATTTCGTTGATCTCTCTCTGGTATTTGATGATGGTGCTGTTGAGCTTCTCCTTCTCCGACCTGAGCTCCGCCTGCAGCTTCCTGTTCTCCTTGTCCTTTCGCCGTATGTCTGTGTCGTTACCACGGCGACTGCCTCCACCGCGATCCACCTTCCTGTTCATGATCTCTGCCAGCTTATTCACGGCCTGTAGATGGACCCAGATCCAGATGGTTTGATCTTTATTAACTGTTCTTGTTAATTAAGCATTTGTTTGTGGTAGTTGTCTCTTTTATAAACACATACCTGAGTTTTCAGTGTCCTCTCTGACTGCAGCTGCTTATCAAATGTCTGCTTCATCTGGTTGATATGCTGCTCCCAATCCTTTGACTTCTCTGTTTCTGAAAAAGACAAAAAAACAAAGAAAATCATAAATGTCAACGCTGGCAACAATATTTTGCTTTTGATAAAACTGTGTGTTTAAATTCCAAGCATTTGAATTACCCTCTACTGCCTCCTTCAGTTTATTATTCAGCTCCTCCTTCTCATTGGCCAGATTGGCGACATCGCTGGTCAGGGTCCTGTTGGCTTCCTCCAGCTGTAAGCCACAAGAAAAAACATCACTATATTATGAGCAACTGTGGGTACTATCTGCCACTTCTACCTATCATGTACACCTGAACACAAAAATGTATTTCGCCTCTCACCGAACTGATGGTGATGTCCTTCTCAGCCAGTTCCTGACGGTGACGGGCCATCATCTCCTTCAGCTCCAGCTCCTTCATTATTTTCTCCTTCTCCAGGTCCGAGTACTGCTCCTCTGCAATAGAGCGCGCCAGCTGCTCTGAGTCAGCCTTAGTCAGGGTGATCTCAAGCTGAGCTGCCAAAGAATCCCTGAGAAAAAGAAGAAAACAACATGAGGGGTTGAGCAATAATCGCCCACAAACGCGTAATAATGTTTCATTCACACATGTAAATTAACTGACCCCTAATTCCTTATTTTGATGTTTGAAATATTATTCTTAAACAGACAAAGCACCTCTCTTCCTGTTGATCCTGCAGGGACTGCTGCACGTCTTTGTAGAGTTTGTTCCTCTCCTCACACTCCTCCTTAAGTTCACGAACCTGTGTCTTATACAGCGTCTGGAAAACACAGGAAACGGGTCAACCGTCTGTAATGATGTACTGAGCTTAGTCATTTCATATCTACAGTCTATTACAGAGCAGAGCATAGACTCACAGAGAAATACTGTTCGGCCTCTAACTGATCTTGTAATTCCTTCATTTGTCCGTCTGTGTCTTGTCTTTCTCTGTAGACAAAAATCAAAAGTTAGTTTCCATTACTCCTCATCTTCTTCATGTCAAAATGTGAAGCCTAGAGTAGATATGAGTGCTGAAAAAGAGTCAAATAAAGTGTAAACTGACTTGCGCAGCTCTTGGTTCTGTTTCTCCAAGCTGCGTTTGATGTCCAGCAGGTGATTCATTTCCTGTCTGAGCTGCTTCTCGGACGTTCGCAGAGAGCTGAGTTGTTGGTTTTGGGCCTTCAGGTCGTTCTGAGTCAGGTTACGCTTCTGGGTTTCCTGCTCGATCTTCAGCGTCAGGTTCTTCACCTGAAAGGAACAGAGGAGCAGATAAATTAGGACTGGATGTGATTTCATTGTTTATAATGTGGAATTTGCTTTTGTTAGTGTTTTGTCTGAGCTTCCTGTTTTTATAAACTTCTACTGAATTACTAAAGTATTTCTGTACAGCTCAGACTTGACAGTGTGTGGTAAATAAGCGGAAGATTTGTTTCTGTTGGTGGCATTTAATATCTAAACACACACATCGCTGTTCTCCTGCACAGATCATAATATAAAATCAGTCACCTCCTCGGTGAGGCGGTCCTTGTGTCTGCGCAGCTCGTCCAGTTTCTGCAGAGCCTGTTTATAGTCACAGTCCATCATGCTGCTGTGCTTCTCCAGCTCCAGTATTCTGTTCTCCAGCCGCAGTTTGGCTGCTCGCTCCTCCGCCAGCTTCTGCTCCATCTCTGAATGGGTGTGAAAGAGAGGATAACAAAACATAAATCAGTCTGCAACACATTCAAACTTCATACAACGTTCAAGAAATTTTGGATGCTGCGTGAGTTCTTCAAGATCTCATTTCTGTTGGTACAAAGTAGAACGAGTAAACAATGAAGTACGTAAGAAAACAACTTCCTAAAAAGAAAGGAGTGATGTCTTACCCTTCATGGACTCTGACTTGGCACCCTCGATGGTTACTTTGATCTTGCTCTTGTCTGCCAGCATTGCCCTGGTGGTCTTGTGAGAGGTCTCTTCCTGTTCCAGCTCCTGCTGCAGCACCTTCAGCTTGTAGGTCAAATCAATCTCCTTGTTGCTCTTCTCCTGCACAGACAAAACAAGGCCAGAGGTGTTTAGATACACACAGTGAAACTAAACGGCACATCTGGAAACACAAGACTCACAGGAAAAGCATTCCAAGGCCAAAAGAACAGAATATGGACCTTAAGAGTTTTAAATCAGTTTGTAGTCTGATGATGTAGTTTACCTTCTCCAGGTCAGTGAGTTTCTCCTGAAGCTGTCTCTTCTCAGTCTCCGCTTTAGACAGGACTTGTCTCTGCTTACGTGCCTCCTCCTCCAGACCAGAGATTCGTCCTGCGAGACAGAGCCGAGAAGTTTGTTTCAGAAAGAAAATTACAAACACCCCGAACACATGCATACTGGATAACCTACAACACACACACACACTTTCTGCTCACACATGATCCCACACACCCAGAGGCTCAGCAAGCAGCTCAGGAGTTTTCAATTTCTTGTCCTTCTCTTTGTTGTATGTATTAATTGATCTGACGTCAGAAAGACTTGGGCAGTAGTGGCCAACTTCCAGGTGTTAGTGGGGTTTTTTTTTTTCAGCGATGCCATGTGCCACAATAAGTTTGTTTATATTCAAACATGTAATCAGCTTAAGGCAACATTTTGACTATTTCCTCAATATCCTGGTTTGATTTCTAAATGTTGTTTGAAAAAGCAGAAAGAAATCTGACTAAGGGGTCTATATCTTTAAATAAACGTAGAGAGTGAGCAGAAACCTGGGCGTGTTAACTGTGCTACTGCACGTTTACTCTGATCGTGACCTCACCTCAATTAACACAATCAGATAAAAGCTTTTATATGACAGTTTAAATTGCTCAAGTACTGCCTTAATCAGATTATGGTTGAATTGTTAGCCTTGATGTAAACATACTCCCTTTTACAGTCCCACAAATGCATGCTGGGAGATGACCAGCACAGTCTGCTACTGTTGCACATTGACCAGCTGCACTAGAGCAAACACGTGTTGTTTTGTTTGAGGTCTGGCATAAGTATGAATATTTCATATTCACTCTTTATACTCAGGTTAGTAGAACCTGTGTAACAAAGGGAGCGTCAGCCTTGTATCTCAAAACATCTGATGTATTTGTTCTTGTTTATATAATGGCCACTGTGGCTCTGCACTGCGCCTCCAGACAAACGTGTTTACAGAAAAGCTCAACAAAATAATTCAGATCATCTCTCCCTCACGCACAAACAGTGTGCTGCTTGCTAAATGGATTCTCGGAAGGACTTGAAAGGCTCTTTGGTGCCCTCAGTATTCGTGTGGCACACTGCTCTGGCCCACATAGCTGCACTCGTAAATCTGGTATGGAAAGCTGACAGAAGGAAAACGAGTGGCTGAGATACCACATTTTCATCCAAAGCATGTAATAGAATTTACACCTCATAAAAATACAGGTAACTACATCACAAACTCCTTCAGGGAGGATTTCAGACACTGAAGTGGTTGTTGATATTCATCCTATAACGCTGCAGTCATGCCACTATTTGGTTTTGTTTTTTCTGGGTGAATATGTATACAGATTCAGATATAGATGATCTGTCTTCCCCTTTATGGTTTGCTGTGTTTATTACTCGCAGGTGTTTGGGAGGAGCGCATGTATAAGCACTTCTGTTATGTGGGTTTGTTCAGCCAGTGTTTAGGGGGAAGTATGAGATGTAGGCGAATATGAGAGAAACACAGTAAAAGGAATGCAGTGTGTGTCTGTAGAGGTCAGTAAGAGTCAAGCATGAATCAACCAGCTGGAGTCTGGTGCCTGAATATCTGCAGTATGAATGTGCATATCTCCTTTTTACAGCAACAAATATAATTTTGTAAGATGACAAGGATAAGAATTTCATTTGGGAAAATATTATAAATTATCTTAAAACTCTGGGAAAGTATCTGTAGTACAATATTTTTTTTTTATTTTTCTGTTTCTGTACAAACAAGTTCAAGTCTTTCCAGATAGGAGCCCGGCCAATACTTTTCAATTACAATTTAGCCCCGGTCCCGACAAAACTATGTACTGAGAGGGACAAGTTACAACTGAAAAAATAAACAATTTTCAATTCTCTCTGATGGACAAACTAATACTACATATATAAACTAATGGAGACACCTCAGACATTTCTGTACTGCATTTTCTTATCACTTATCAGCTGACATATGTGCTGATGCCAGTATACCTGCGATAATCTAATATTGGACAATGTAGCTGTCTAGCTCTAATCCAAATCCTGTGTCATATACAGTGTTAATGCCACTCACCCATCAGGTCGCTGATGGTCTCTGAGCCCTGGCTGTGCTCCCTCCGCTCTGTCTCCAGTGCCGCCTGCAGACTGATGCATTCCTTCTCCAGGCTCAGCTTGCTGCGCTCCAGCAGACAACATTTGTCCTGCAGCTCGCGCACATTGGCCTCCAGCTGCTGCAGCTGCTTGCTGCTCTCCGTCTGGGTTTTACGGAGCCTCGTCGCCGCCTCCGACTCGGCCCGCAGCAACGTGTTGGCTTCTTCCAGCTAACAGAGACAACAACTGTGGTTTTACAAAACCCTTTACATGTGCACTTAGTCTTGATGGTTTTGTCTTTGACAGAGTGCAATAAACTGACTCGAACACATGACACTGTGCTGTAGACAAGCCAAGCACAAGACAACTTGCACTTTGACCATGAATGAAAGAATTATCACAGTGCACATACATTATATATACCTTATATGTGTGTATAACTCAAAAATAAGTTCATAAATAAAATAGCTAAATTAATAGCTTATGACTTTCATTTGTTTACTTTCCTCTGAGAATAATTTTCATACTTTTAAACTGAAGGCAGCTCTTTTTTGAAATAAAACTTCTCTAAGCCACTTATGACCTTCTACCCACACCCCAGAACCTGAAGTAGCGGTTGGGAGAAGACCCCGCTTGCTCCTTTTGTCAAGCACCTGCATCGCTAAGGCACTTTTTAACAGGAAGCACTATGAGCCTCACCCAAGGGCGTTACACTTGGCGGAATAACCGAGTTCTCCGACAGCTGGCATCAATCTTGAACAGAGGCGAACCACCACAAATGCTTTCCCACAAACATCGGCAGGAAATGTCCACTTCACACCATTTGTACCATCCGGCCAACCTCCAGAGCTCCATATAACATCAAAAGGATGCAAGCATTCTGCAGACTGCTCGGGATTGGAAAATGGACGTGGACTTGGGAAAAAAAGCTTGTGTTTCCCCCAGACATTGTGGCTACAACACTCTGGCCAGATATGGTCCTGTGGTCCACAACAGTCAAGCTGGCATATGTGGTGGAATAGGTAGTACGATGAGAAGATGGTGTTCAAGAAGCTTATGAGAGGAAACAGACCAAGTACTCTGAACTGGCAAATGAACCTGCCAGAATGGCTGGAAGACCATGATTTTCCTTGTAGAAGTGGGATGCAGGGGATTTGTTGCTACATCTACGACCTGTCTGTTGAAGAAAATGGGGGTGAGGGCTCGCTTCCTCGGAGCAGCAATCATGTCCTTGTCAAATTTAGCAGAAAAAACAGTAATTGGCTTTGGATTAAAAGGAAAGACAACAACTGGGCTGCAAGATGAAGGCAGGAGGGTATGGAGCTGAGGGGGGTGTAGCTGGGATGCCAGGTATCACCGTTGAGCCCTCTGGAGATGTCGTGGGCTTATCAATGAAACGTCAAAGAAGGAAGGTGCCCATCTGATGACCCCAATGACGTACCTACCCTCCCTTTCACCACTCCAATCCCACTGCCAACATCAACAGTGCAGACTTACCACAGGGATTGAAACATCAAGTCCTGTTAGCTCTACTAATTCAGGCCCCAAAGACAAAATAAAACACTGTCTGACTGACCTGTTTCTGAAGGTGAATGTTCTTCTCATTGGAAATGTGTGAATTCTGGTTTCTTCTTTTCATGTCGTCCAGCTGGTCTCGAAGGCTGTTGACTGCACAACACAGTAGGACACCGAGCAATATATTATTAGTAATTGTTTTTCAATTAACTTATTACTTTAGAGTTTAAAAATAGTTATTCTTTCAATGAAGTTTTTTACGTGTGCTCTACAGCAGGCAAGACGTATTAATTGTTCATCCCAAATTTCCAGCAGTAGAAAATAGAAAAGATGCACACAAAGTTAAAATTCTCTTCTTATAGGAATTTTTTTACTTGTAAATAGTCAGGTATTAATCCTTAATTAATAATAATGTTTGCACACTGTTAAAAAAAGTCCCTCTGTCCAGGTGATGGCAGTGTTATCCACTTTATCAGTCTGTAAACATCTATCAAAACTCTCCCAAGTCCCAATTAACAAGGAAACAAGAAAGTTCAAGTAAATTTATACAGGAAGCTATAAAGAAGTTTTATTATGCACCAGGGTGATTGTGTCATATTAATACATGACATCTTGTCTTAATATTCTTTGACCATGCTCAATTGATTATTGCCTTTCAAATTATTTTTTTCTTCTTCACATTAATAACCGTAAAGTCTTGGATTGTGAGTCTGTGTGTCACCTTCATTCTCCAGGCAGCGCTTCCTGTCGGCCTCACTCTCCGCCTTGCGGTGGCTCTCCAGGCTCTTGTGCTGCAGCAGGGCCTTCTCCCTCTCCAGCTGCCTCATGCTTGACTCCAGATTCTTCCTGCTGCTCACCTAAAATCAATCAATTAATACTTTGTTCAACATGTTCTATACGGCTGCTTTCACAGTGCTGTGATTTCATAAGTCGCTTTATGGGTAATGGTTCCAGAGAATCAAATTGGGTCTTAATACAAATCCAATCCCTACAGACATTTTATTGTGGTTGTTAGAATTTGGCAAACCAGGTGAACTTCGCTGGATACGACAGATTGGCATTCAACCGACACGTGGTCAAATGAATAGTGAGGAGTCATTATTGACTTAAATACAGATGGTGGGAAAAGCCATGAAAATGAATGAAAAGGATGGAACTTCAGTCCCGGAGGGGAATGTGGGTCGTTGCACCAGCAAATATTATAACGGAAGAAGCCAGAAATATTCAAGTGACCTCCGACATTAACCGCTGTCTGTGCTGTAAATGTCTCCACAGTAGATTCAGAGTGATTGACCCACCTCTTCCTCAAGTTCTTTGGAGATTTTGTCTAGGCGACCAGTGGCAGCTCTGCAGAGAGAAAAGAGGTCAACATTTATGAGAACTTTGACATTCAGGGTCACCATGCACAATTGTTAGTGGTGCAAAGAGACAAAACATAATCTTTCTACAGCTTCTGTACCTGTATTTGTGCTCTACATCATCTTTGACCTGTTTCTCATTATTCAGCTGCACCTCCAGGTGGTGAAGTTTCTTCTGCATCGCTGCCCACTGCAGAGGAGAAAAACTCAACCAATCACACATGTCCTGGTGACTTATGGTGGCTAATTGTAAACTCAAGTTTAGCAACCTCATGTCACCCATCTTTCCTGTGACTCAAGCATGTATGATGCAATGAGGCGATTTACATAACTGACAGTCTTGTCAGGAGCATACATTAATGAAGAACAACTAAAAAAAAGACTATCTGAACATCACGATCTGTAATTAACTTGAACAGTCAAAGTTCATCTTTCAACTTGCATTAACAGATGACAACATGGGGGCAGCTGAAGAAGCCGTAAACAAAACACTGACATATGAACACCATATGAGTTGTGATGAACATGTTAGCAAACAATTGCTTATTTACATATCCATCCCAGATATGGAGGGACATTAGCATTCATTTGGATTCCCATCACTGAGCCATTCAAGTACAATAGTCACTATATTTAGATTTTGTTTTGTCTGTTTATCCTCACCAACTCCTGAGGGAAATATCTGGCTCTTTAATGGCTAAATGGTCCACTATGTTCAACAGCTATTTGCTAACTTTTTTTGATCCTGGTTAGGTAGTGTGCAGTGGGTTTAAAAGAGCTTTTTCATTGTAAACAGTTACTGGAAACACTGCTGATGAGAGCAGTGAGACTGAACCAAAACAACAAAGTTGTGGGCTGTAAAAACAGAACAATGATGGGAACTGCAGCCTCAGGTGATAATTCTCTGTAAGTTTGTCACCACAAGCATTATTAGTCATTTGATCGATTGTTTACATAAAAATATTGATAATAGCAGCTTTAAAGGTTTGACTAGAACATGGAGGATAAGCACTTTCAAACTTGCCTTAACTGTCTCAATGAAAAATGTAATTAACTCTGCAAAAACGGCAATGTGCAAGTGCTGATTAACAGTATTATATTTATCATGAGGGTTAATAGTTAGTTTAGAGTGAAATCCCAGACATCATCTTATAAAAGAGCTTTTTCTGGGCTATTCTTTCAAAGTTGTAGAGGATTGTGATGGGGGCAGTCTTTCCTTCAATAGAGACTTAATAAGACTACTTTAACAAGGGTTCTCCAGATTAGCTTTTAGCTCAGCCACTTACTCTGAAAGCTGCTTTTGTGTAGCTAAGAACACTGAAATTCTACCAAAGCATATCATAAATCATGGGATCAGAAAAATAAATCCTCTTCAGAGTCATTTCCATCATAATCTTGAGTGACTTATGAAGCTGAATTGATCAACTGGCCTGTTCTGTGTGGACATGACTTCCTGTGAAGCTAGGGACGGATGGTATCAGCAACCCGAGCTGCACCTGACAAATACACACCTCGATTTGGGTGTTAACGTGAAAGTACCCACCTCTCCTTTTGAATTCTCATGAGTAGCTGAGGTGTTGTTGGAGATGTTTAGTAACCTGAAGAAGGAAATGAACAGAATCAACACAAGTTTACTGTACGTATGTACTGTACGTGCTGAGGTCCCAGAAATGATAAGAAACGGCCAGAAAAACTGATGACGTACTGGTTTTCTTTGAAGTAGGTGAAGCCAACAAAGGGTAACTGGTTTCCAACAAAGGCCTTAGGAGTGGGGAAAGTTTCTACGTCGCCTTTGTCGTCTTCGATCTCATCAAAGTTACTGGTGTCTATGTCGCTGCTCAGCTCTGGAACCACAGGGGCAACCGCTGAGAAACAGGGAGAACGAGAGAGAAAGGAAAACAGCAAGTGTGAAAAAGGAAATGCTGAGTAAACAAATCCTCAGTTCAATGAATAATTTTATCATGTGCTCTAATGCGACCTCTGTTCCAAAGGAATTGTTGTTTAATATTTGATAACGTAAATTCATATTTTATAGTTTAGGCGAGGCTGCTTGTTGAACTTTAGTAATACTGACTGTCTCTCATGGTGTCAAAGGTCCACTGGTCATTCTTGAAGAAAGGGTGTCGCTTGATTTCCTCCACGCCGTTCCTGCCCAATCGCACCTCCCTCAAAACAAAGAGACTGAATGAGCTGTAGGGCAATGATTAAAGCTACCTTTGTCCTCTGTTTAGTGGCAACAAGAAAACATGATCTGTCGATACATAGTCTTTCAATTGAAAGTGAATAAATTAAAACCTGAGTAAAATATACAGACTTTGATTTTCTTTGACAAAAAGCATCACAAACCACATCATTAGTAAACATGCAGTACGTGTATGTCATGTAATGTCTCCATCTTTAAGGTCTTCATACCTGTCAGTCAGGAAGGCACAGATAATGTTCCTGGCATCTTTGGAGATCTCCACATCATCAGGGAAGTTCAGAGAGTTTTTATGGTCCATGATCTTACTGTAAGTTCCCACCAGAGAGTCAGCGTAGAACGGTGTGTCACCTAACAGCAAACACAGGAAGTTAGCTATAATAACCTACACTGAAAAATATATTTACAATCTCTCCATTCATCCTGTTAACTAATTGGGACTTTAAGAGAAGCTCACTGACCGACAAGCATTTCAAAGATGAAGACCCCTACGGACCACCAGTCACACTCTCTCCCATAACACCCATCTCCTCCCTGGGATTTCAGCACCTCTGGAGAGATGTAGTCCGGAGTACCGACCGCTGTATCACAGTGCACCATGCCGGTCTGTAACACAAATCCAGTAATCAATATCCTTCAGAGCAGGTTATTCAGCTCATCTCAAGACAACTGATAGGTAGATATTAATCTCAAACATACAACTGACTGCTAAGAGCTCTGAGATGTTTGCTTTTGAACTAAATGAGGGTATCTAATACCTATCAGTACCAACCAGAGAAGCAAGTCTTCAACTGTTACAAAAAATGAAGATACATTCATGCTTTTCTGTTTGTTTTTTTGTTGAAAAAGGCACAAGCTTGATGCTGATTGGTCACACTTACAATGAGAATTTAGGATCTCTGCAGCAGAAAACCTACAATGTGCTTTGACAACTGAGAATTTTTGGAACCCACCACTGATGACACTGTATATAAGCTTCTGAAAACAGCTCAACAGCACTACTTCATTTGCATTTTTTGCTTGTTATATGAAGAAAAAACAGATTTCATGCTGTGCCGCTTGTTTCCATAATAATGTTAATTTTGTTGGCATTAACACATTTAGGTTCCTACATTGTAGGTTAGCTGGTGGAAGTAGAAATAAGATATTTTTCAGAAGCACGGCATGCTGCTGCACTGAGGCTTCAGTGTAACTCACAGAGTCCATCTTCATGCACGTGCCGAAGTCTGCCAGCTTCAGGTGTCCGTGTCTGTCCAGCAGCATGTTGTCCGGCTTGACGTCACGGTGGATGAAGCCCATGGAGTGAATGGCATCCAGGGCCATCACCACCTCTGCTGTGTAGAATTTGGCCCATTTCTCCGGCACGTCATAGGTGCTGGTGAGGTTGACCAGGTCACCTCCTGGCATGTACTCCATCACCATGTAGAGGTAGTGCTCATCTTGGAAGGCACAGCACAACTGAACAGGCAAACAGGTAAACACAAGCTCTCATTATGACTACAATACTTAAAATAATTAACACATATCTTATTAATAAACCAGTAGTGATCTAAAACCAAAATCTGAAAGTAAGCACTAGAAATTTTAGTAACAGCTGATCAGTGACTTAAATGTCATACCTGCACAACCCAGGGACTGTTGGCGAAGGCCATGATGTCCCTTTCTTCCCAGAAGAAGGCTGAATCTGAGCGCTTGATCATCTCAAACTTGCTCAGCAGCTTCATGGCGTAGACCTTCTGAGAGATTTTATGTCTGACCTGAATGATGGTGGTAAACAGTGATTAAGAGTTAGTAGTATCTCTGACTTTGATCCATTGACAAACTTAGCATTAAATTACAGGATACACGATTGTACGCTGTATAAAAAGGGACAAAGGTACTTCAGGACCCCCTTGAAAATGAGATGCTACATCTCAAGGGGCTATCCTTTTAATAAATTCAAATCACTTATCGCCTTAAGATATTATACAGTTAGTTATTCAACATTGTACAATATATTCATATTTGGAGCACAACATTCATAGTTCCATGTAAACTTTGGGAAGATTCACATATATTCTTAGAGGCAATCAACTGTAAAATGCTATAATATAACTACATTGTTTTCACATGTGGTCTTCCAGAAAAACACCTGTTAGGTTCAGCTGTAAAAAAACCAACAACTTTTCTGATAATGAATACTCACCAGTTGGACCTCACCGAACGCCCCTCGACCAATTACTTTAACTCTGTCAAAGTCATCAGACTTCATCTGTAGGTCTCGAACTTGTCCTATGACTGCCTCATCTGAGTATAAAGAGAACAAAGTATCAATTAATAATGTTGTGAGTGTACAGCAATAATAAAGTTCAGCTTTAAAAGAGAGTAAGTACCCTCTCACTCCTTCTCTTATTCTCATTGGCACACAAAAACTACTTACATCTGTTTAAGAAGGTTTCGATGTTTTTGTTCTTGCGTAGTGCAGGGTAGTCCAAGTCCAAGACAAGGGCGTTTATGGAGTCCTACAGAGAAAAAAAATGACAATCTGTCAACAAGTCTGACCAACACAAAACATGGAATATTCTTCCCGGCTATCGATTCATTCATTTCATTTTCTGATTCTCACTAAAAAATGATGAATGACAGTGGCAAATATCATGAGTGAAGGGCAGATAAAGTCAAAACGTCAGATCACAGCACAGCTGTTACAATCAAAGTGAAACTGAATATTCTGTATTTATGTATTTCGAGCACCACTTGGTTATAAGTAGGTCATCGTACTGAGGTCACACTGATATTACAATGTTAAAGATGTCAACATCAACAAATGAATGAATATTGAACAGGCACAGATGTAGTATTTAACTACCTGTTCATAACACATAAAGGGCATTTGTGAACTTGTCTCTCCGAAACATTTTAAAGACTTATTGGAGCTGAACAGCTGATGAAGTTCATCTTATCACTCTTTCCATAGTAAAGTAGTGCACCACATTCTTTACACAGAGGACTATGTGTTGATCACAGTTATGTCACACCGAAACTCACTGTGGTTTGATTAAAACACGACATGACCAACGAGGACGTTTGTTCTCTATTCATCAGAATTCCATTTGCACACAGGAAGAGGATGATCACATCCAATGCATCAATATTCAGAGTTAACTTTAAATTATTTTTATTTTCTCAGTTATATTTGATTCTAATCATGTAGTCTCATGATGGACATCATGTAGGCCTATTCATGATTTTCAAAGTGTGAACATCTGATACCGCCCAAGTAAACGGGAAATGTGTCATCACTGACAAACTTTACTTCCACTCTTGATGACAAATGACGTCTACACAGCCGCATTGAAAAAAAAACTAAACAAAAAACGAATTGTTCCAGACTTAAACATTAGGTGAAACCAACCAGCAACAGCAGCGGCGACCAGCTGCTCATACAGCGGTGGGCCTATACTGAAATTGAACGTGTGAGAGTCGAACACCGCTGACTACATTTCTAGGGAGAGCTCCATTTTCTGTATACCCTCTTATCACCACGCAGAACAAAAACCGTTCCACATCAGCGCTCACAGCGAGTTTGAAACTAACAGCTTCGCCCTCATTCAACGGCGATCGACTTGACTGACTGCATACACAAACAGCGACTGCATGCAAAAAAACAAAACAAAAACGGTTTGAACAGAAAGCTTTGTTCCTCGAGAGAAGAGGAGAGAGAGGGAGGGAGGGAGGGAGGGAGGGAGAGAGGAAGAGGATGACTAATTTTTCCATCAGCATCTGCCTACTTGATTCTGTCAATGATATTCATCTGCTGACAAGTGATAAATACACTGTTGTCTGTGACCTTTTGGAAGCAGTTAGTCTGAAAGAGATGATGTCACACAGTATGTAGTCACTGATTCAGACCTGCATTTATTAAACACATACACACGTGGTCATATGGTACTTTTTACTTATTAGTGTCTGATTTTAGAAACTGCTTTTTTAAAAGGGGGATCTGTGTTAGCATCAGCTGTCTTGCAATTTCCTATAAGCTGCCACAAAGGCTATTAGTCAACACATCTGTTTTTTAAGGAATCAAACTAATAGCAAAAGAATGCTTCATATGCCTGGGATTGAAGATGTGTAATTATCATGTACATGTGTAAAGACAGCCTCTCATAAAAGGGGTTTTTTAGTTGGTAAGCGGTTAGGTCGCACAGTCCGTCCACTTTGAGGAGGATGATGTACTTGAAGAAAACTTTCTGCAACCTTCAGCTCCCTCCCTAAACTCTGCTCCTGTATGTACAAACATACCAGATACTAAATGCATCCTCAAGGTTAACTTTTGCCTGATGCCAGTCCATGCATCAAGATCTAAATCAATTTAGGAGTTTGAGTGTTGCTATAGGTGGTCTTCCGGTCCAGTTTGAGAACTGTGTTTGTGTGCGTGTGTGTGTCTGTGTGTGTGTGTCGCAACAGTCTGAACAGGAACAGAGGTTGAGAACTGAACTGCAACAGCATATTAGTTCAACTGAGCTCAAGTTTACGATTCGTAGCGTTCAGTCATTCCATAATGGACATAGTTTGACCCGGGGCGATGTAGGGAAACCATTAAATAAGCAAAAGACAGACTGATGCAAACCCCTAATCGTTACAGTGTGTAACAATGAGGAAGTCATCTATCAACATTTGTCAGCTATGCATTCCTGAACGGTCAATGAGGAGCTGGACCGAGCCAAACGTTACAACAAAGAACACAAGAACCCCACTTTGACCCAGTGGGCTAAACTGGTTTCCTTCAAACTTGTCTTCCAATCCTTTTTTTTTTTTTTTCTTCCTTTCTCTTCTCGCTCTACCATCATTACTGTACTGGACAGGATGGCACGATTCTTTTTATGTCTCCCTCACTTCCTCTCTACTAATTTCTCCTCCACTTTTCTGTCGTCTGTTTTGCCCTTTTTTCTGCCGCTCTTATCTACCTCTCCTCCTGCTCTCTCCATCGCTCTCCGCTCGGCTGCAGTCAGTCTGCAGCGATCTGCACACTCCGTTTCATCATCTCAACTTCACTTCCCCATTAAAGGACTGACCTCACACAAAACTACTATTTAAGGGAAAAAAAAGTACACATGGCGGGGGGATGGAGAGGGGTTTGCTGGGCGCGTGTGCACGTACAAATGCACGCACACACGCACGAGGATCTCCCCACAAGCATAGCAATACAGGAAATGATCCACCCCACCCCACGGCTGGCAGATAATTTCACTGTGTCATGAAGCCAGTCCCTGTGTGCAAGTCATTTCCTCAGAGGCAGCATTCTCTGCTACTGCTGCTCTGCATTCTGTGTCTACAGCCAAGATGGGAAAAAATGCACGGCAGCTATAGGTATAACCACGTTTATAACGCACGCAGTACATGTAAGTCGTCTGCACTTCGACACACGACGATTTAGTTGCAAAAACGTCTTCAAACCAACAGGAAGTACGTGGCCACCTTTGAACTGAACGCCCAATCATTTCTGGGCAGTTATCCACTGCACACTGCAGGTCCTTGATGTCTGCAAGTTTCACTGAGGTCAAGCTTTAAAGGTCAGGTTGCTGTAGTAACTGCAAGACTGTAAAACTGTAGTTGTGTTAAGCTACAGGAGACACAAGACAAACCACTGCATTAACCACAGCTGATATTCTGTTTCCTTTTTCAAGTTTTTTAAAAAATTTTTTCCATTATGATGATGTTATACATGCTTCCCATAATCTTAATAACAAATCATTTACAAGAAAATCATTTTGTCCTTCTTTAAGAAGTCAATTTTGACTCAGTCATATGTTCTCACGCTTTACATTTTTACAGGCTGTTGTACAATATCTATGACTCTAAACAATGACAGGCATGTACTCATGTGATGTACTCATTGCTTCCTCATACCTGTTAGGCAATATTGTTTTAAAGTTCATTTCATCACAGTTTGTTTCCAGCAGCACATTTATCACACTGTGGTCACTGTGCATCAAACAGCAAAGCTCTAATATCATTTTCATGTGCAACAGGTCTAAAATAAATCATGCATTTAGTTGACAATGTTGTTAAAAATGCAAACATAAACATGTAATATTCATGTATGTCTATTCTTTTAGGAGAAATGTATGCCTGCAGATTTATTATGTAATTGATTTATTGCTGATATATCTGCAGTAAGATAATATTGTCCTTAAGCTGCAGGATGAAATCTGTTTGATGCGGCTGAGAATCAAGTCCAGTCATTTTGGCAAATGAAGTCATTGAAAATTAAAATAGTCTGAAGTGTTTGCATGACGTGTCTGAATTCTCAGAAGTAAATAAGCAAACCATGAAACCGCAACATATGTCAGGCTTCTTGAAGTGAGAAACAGACTATGTCAGGTCTGTGGTTACAGGCTAAAAGTCTGATTGCTTTCAGTCAGAACAGCCAGACACAGCTGGGACAGGTGCATCTTATGTACCTCTGATGCATCTGCTTTTCAATCCAACGCCGTGGATGTAAGACCTGAGCAATACAGTTTGGAAGCGAGTAGAGATCAAGTGTCACTAAATAGTTCAGTAGTGTTAATTGTTTTGTTAAGGAAAAGTTCACTGTGAGGTTTGAGGTGTTACGATCCCAAAAACAACAACAAAGCAGCGTGGCAGGTAGACGATGTTGGCGCAGTGTCCCAGTGTTTTAATTATACAGGACCTGAGGGAGAGAGGATCCAGTTTCACAGATTTCCAACTTTGGACATGAAAAAGTTGACAATATCGGTTTCCTTGACAGTTGCCATGAGAAATACAAAGTAAACACTCTGTTGCAACGTTTGGACTCGCTACAGGCATGTAGCAAACATTCCCGATCTACAAACTGGAGTGCACGGTGACATATTATTACTTCCTCTGTCATTTCTAAATCTCTCCATTAAACAAGATGAATCAAGTGTGGATGAAGTATAAATAAATAAATACATGTTGCCCCGGTGATGACGAGAGGCGCCGGTGGCTCTGTACATCTCTGCGGCAGAGAGGGGAAATGATGTTGGTGGAATTTTGAGACACAATTGTTTTGCTTTTCTTTTGCAAATCAAACTGCACTTCAAAACTATTTGGCTCATTTGGAGAGAGCCACACAAAGGGGAGGGCAGCCAAAGTAGCATGTAGAGAGGTGTCAGCTGGGTCTGCTCTATGATGAATGTGTTTCTTAAAACTGTAGAGGAGGCTGTATTTTGGGGTTTGAAAATGTGTGTCATTCCCATTTAAAAATGCTTTATTTAAACACATTTGCAGACGTCTTAAGACATCACCATTCACAGAGATCCTGCCTGTCATACATAATAAGCTGTTTAGTGTACTGGATTTACACAAGAGAAATGGCTGCACCAGGGGTGCTGCACACTTTTTGAAGTCAAATTTAATGATTTTTAGGACCTTTTTTAAGACTTCGACAGAGAAAATATAATATCCTTACCACAGCAAAACGAATGACGTTTGAAATCAACTAGACAATATTAATAGGGATATTTTTGTATCTCTATATAACAATCATATGTAAAATCACATAAAGTAATCAAATAAATGGCAAATGTGACGAACTGTGTCCCACTGTTATGCTTTACATTAGATAAAACTTGTTGTCAAAATTTGCTAGTTTTGACAACATTGTGTAAAACAATACCTTTGTGAGAGCAGGTGGCCGCCTGCGGAGAACCAATCAAACATTACCAGAAAAACAAAGACCAAACTATATTTAAATAGGTTCATCCTGTGGAGAGATATTTCTCATACAATTATGCTTTCCTCAGAATTTAAGACTAACTTAATGACTAAAAATAAGACTTTTTAAGACATTTTATGACCTGAAATCCCGAAAATCTAATTTAAGAGTTTTTAAGGAAGAGCGGAAACCCTGTGCACGCAACTCTTCCAGTTTGCTTCCATTAGTGTTACTGTAAAAAAAATGCCAACATGACCCTGGAGGATATTTCTCAGCTACTCAGTCAGAGCGACTATTTATAAATATTAAACAACTGACAAGTGTCTAGGGAAGTGTAAACCTGCATCAACAATTTAAACTTTAATACATCTGACATATCTGGACCTGTTCCAAAGCACAGATACTCCCTTCCTTGTCCACAGTAATGCTGCCTTCATTTACATCAAAGGGAAAGTTGTTTTTTGTCACAGCTGATCTAAATAATTACAAACCACAGTGTCAGTTCCTATAGCACAACCTGATATACAAGACTCTTCCCTAAACATCTACACTAACAGTCTTACAGTAATGTCTTCCTGAGCTGATAACAGTATCTGCCCGGTTCAGTTTATCAGTATGAGTTGTTATGTATCTATTAGATAGCACTTCAGCATTTTATCTCTGCTATACTGTAATCTAGCCAATGGGTTATGGATGGTTGCTTAGCAACTCCTGCAAAATACAAAGAGTTGAATCCAGTTGAAGCTACAGAGAAGCAGCAGGCAACAGTTTTATAAGCGCTCGGTTTCAGCACATTCTATTCTTTTCCATTTTATTTACCCGACCTGCTGTTGACATTACTGAGCTGTCGTTCTTCCTTTGCCTGCTTCCACTCTTCATCACCCAATAAAAAGCCACGTGGATCCACCACTCAGGAATGTGATGATATTAACCTGAAAGGGGCTAAACACAAAAGGAATAACCCAACTATTCAAAGCCTTTCACATCACAAAATCTCTCCCATTTGCAATCTTTTATCGTCCCCCCCCAAAAAAAACCCCTCTTCCTCCCCACCTACCCATCCCATCACTAGGCATGTGGAACAGAAAACAAGCTGCACTGCTCTGGGCTTTAAAAGGATTGAGCAGAAAGTTAATGTTTTGATTGAATTCCAGCCGTTTTAAAAATAGTTGTCGGGATAAACGGTGGGCTGGGCAGAGCGAGGGGACCGTGCCAGGCAGGGCCCGTAAACTCTCCAAGTAAGACACAACGGCAGGAATCCTGCAGAGGCTCACAAATAGCACAGCTAATGTCCCCGCGGGGAATAACAAGAGTATGTCTTACTCTTGCGTTTGACAGATTTCTGTCCCATGCTCCTGTGCCCTATGCATTTTTGGCACCAGGGCTTTATTATAAAATATACTGAGGAATGTGCCAGGAAAAACAGCAAAGGGAGGACTTCATGCACATAAAGTCCTACTGTACGTTAACCTTAAACTCAACTTGCTAAATGACCATAATAATGTTCCACTTAAAAGAAACAGAAAACATAATTACAACTGCAATTGTCGACACCGCTCGACCAAGTGAGCTCAACCTAATTACAGTGCAGAAGGGCAACTAACAATTATTTTCATTATCAATAAACCAACCTGAGGGTTGTCAAGCGGTCTCAGGATGATTAAAAGGGAGAAGAGAGAAAAACTAATATTTCACAAACTAAATTACATCTAGTTTTTTCTGAGTTTTCTCAAATTTTAATTTTTCATCTTGCAAATACTCTTCAGGCCTGAAAAATCCCTCAAATGAAGCTATCCCAGAGAGAAAAATCACTCTTTGGTTGGACTGCTCATAATTCATATTGACACTAAAGGCCACAACCTGTGATGACACAGTCACAAGTAGATCTATTGTTTCATTTTTAAGGGGTCACAAGCCAAAAACATTGGGAACCACTGCATTAACCTACAGATTATTTTATTGATGTCAGTAAATAGGAAAAAAAAAGACCCATCACAAGTTCCCACAGCCCACGATGATGTCTTAAATTTCTGGTTTTGTTCAATGAATAGTCCAAAACCCAAATATATTCAGTTTACTAGCAGAGAAGTGCACGAGAACCAGGTAATATTCACATTTGAGAAGTTGGAACAAGTGAAGCTTTGCTTTAAATGACTTAACGTTTGTTTATTCTTAATTATTCAGGTGTATTTTTGTAATGTAATTCTTTATCTAAGTCCATCCCTGCCATTTAATAGATATAGTGAGCCATCTTGCACTAGAGTGATTTATTGGGTTTCAGTGGAGTTTCAGTTTCCTTGTCTTTTTAATACTCAATTTGTATATATTTTTCGTATTGGCATAAAATATTTAAATTATAACTGCCAGCTTCAACACTAAAACACTGTTGGACTAAACACTACCACACACACACATACACACACAAATGCTCATGTATGGGAAAGGAAATAAAAAGCTGTATAAACTCACTGACAATCCTCAGCTGTTTAGTAATGTGTTGCATTGTTCTGCTGCTGCTGCTGCTGGTTCACACAATGCAGCTTGTGCGTTGCTAAGATCAAGTTAATAATGTGTTTGCTTGAGAAAAATGAATGCGAATGTGTGTCCATGAGCACACAAGCCTGTACATATGTATGTGTGTATGTGTGAGAGAAAGTGTGTTTGTGTGCGTGGGAGGTTGTGTTTCATCAGCAGGTTGTGATGGAATGATATCACTGCGGACAGATGGATGCAGCGTTATGCGTGGGAGCGTCCTGTTCTCTTCTCTGCTCTGCTCACTCACACCCTCATCTGAAACTAAAAATACACTAAACAGACTCAGGTATCGAGCTCTTTTTACAAAACAAAAAGTCTTCACACAACGGGCTGAATACTCTGCACGATACGACAGAATTCAATAACAGGATTTGTGTACTCAGCCCACCGTCAACCGCAGTGTGTTTTGCATAACTCCATTCACGTCCCTGTCACTTTGATCAGTGACAGAAGTGAAAGTTCTTCAAAAGGTCAAAACTGCTATGATGTAGAGGGAGTTGTAATATCCAAAAACTATGCAAACAGATTAAAGACTTACTATAAGCAAGTGCTGTACTATTAGCAAAGACCCTACAGTTTGTACTCACATGTTAAAATGATTTCATTTAAGCCCTGCTGCATTGTTCTTCAATGTACAGTTGTGTGCACGGCCACATTATTTCAGCCACAGTCTTTATGTCTAGACTAGAAGATCCACCAGATTAAGACAAATCTCTGGGTGTATACGTTCCCTTTGACATGAGAACCATATACCATTGTAAACACGCAAAGATATCCCATTCCTGCTTTGCTACTAGTCCAAATGTCATATTATGAAAATGGATGAGACCACAGTTTATTTAAGGTTTTTTCATACAAGCAGATGGGCAATGCTGTTGCGGCATACTTGTAGTAGTAATAATATTTTAAGCTATATTTTAGCTGTTCTGGACATACCTCATATCCATTAATTTCTAGAGATTAAGTTCTTCCTCATTTTTTGCATGCCTCCTCACATCTCTGTCAGGTGGATAGTTGGACCGACTAACGTCTTGTTCTATTTGTCCAAGGTATTATATAATGTGTAATCAAGGAGCTGGGAGGTATGTGTATATTTATTCATGTGGGTTTGTGAGTGTGTATGTGTGTGCGTGTGCTGGACTTTGATTTTTGTTCAGTTTGTGATGAATGTTTTACAGCAGGCTGGAGAATCTTTTCCCCCTTTAAAGCAAAATAAGAAGAATCTAATTTAAGACTACCCTGTGGATGAAATTTATGTTCACAAAACATTTCTTCTTGTCTTCATCTATTCACAAGAATGACAAATGGCAGGGAGAAACAATGCTGTAAAATTATTATAATGCAATTCCTCTACCCTTTAGAGTATAAATCCTATTTTTCCCTCAAATATCTTTAATTTAATCTACCTGCCAGTAAGAAGTAAGTTGAAGTTAAAGGGATAGTTTCACATTTTGGGTGATACACTTAATTTCTTTCTGGCAGTGAGTAAGATGAGTAGATTGATACTTTTCTCATATTTTTACAGTAAATTATCATCAGAAGCCAATTAGCTTAGCTTAGCATTAGGGCTAGGTACCGAACTTTGATACTTTTATGGCACTGACCAAATTGCTTCAATACTATCAACTTAAAAAATGCCTTGTCATTCGGTACCAAATTTCGATACCTAAAGCATAATCTCATCATAGTCTGTGAACCAATAAGCATGCAGCATGCTTGTACCAAGATCTAATAATGCTGGTGATTGGCTGTCTAACGTTAAATGTCATAGAGGCATGCAGGAAAAACACTACGTTACGTCCAGAGACGTATATTGTAGTATTTTGAGAAGCTTGACTACAGTGTGCGTTGCATAGGTGTAATTGGCAACCATGTAGGGACCCTGTTATGTTCCGGATAAACAGCAGCAGCAGTGAGCATACGGTGAAAGAACAGAGAAATAAACCAGGACAATTAGCAAAAAATGTACCTGTATTTCCCCACCGGGCTAAGAAGCTAAGCTAAAATGGTGGCCGCTAGCCAGCGCCCTGCAGCCGAAAACAAACACAACCCATCTGGAAAAGTAACCCGCCACTCCAACTCTTTCATGTCGCTGACTGCAGTAAGTGAGCTGGAAATAAAAATGGACCATATGAGTGAAAGAAACAGAAATTATGGACTCTGAATATACTGTTACACTGGATTCTCTGAGGACTGTAAGTCATACTCTCTGGCTTTTATACATTTTTATTTATTGATATTATGTTAACAGTGTGTAAAAATGCCAAGAAGCTGAAAAATAAAACTAAAGATTTGTACTGTAATGTGTAATTTAATTTTCTTTTTCTTAAAATTAAGTTTATAAAATTTGAATTGAAAAAAATATTGTTTAGGAACCGATATCAAAGTCAAGGTATCAGTACCTGTATCAAACATTTCTGAATGATACCCAGTCCTACTTAGCAAAAAGACCAGATGCAAGGGGAACCGGCTAGCCTGGCTCTGTCCCGATCATATTTTTTTGGCCCAATTTGATACTTGAATTTACCTAAATGACACAGCTGCTCTGTGCACTCTCAATTTACAACTTCAAAATGAGACAAGAAAGAACTTAATTTATCCCAAAATGAATTTCTGTGGAAAGAATGTTCAGTATACATAGTAAATATCTTTTTTTTTTTTAAAAGAAGTAACAACTGAAGAGTAAAAACAACAATTCACATTTTTAAAGGGTGTTTATGTTATTCCAGAGCAGTTGCCAGGCAACCAGTGAAGACTCGAGTACGTTACTGCTCCCAGCCAGTAACAGTCTGGCACAAAACCCACCATAAAACAGCGATTTGTTGTTTTTAAACAACAGGTTTTGTTTGGTTTTGTTAATTAAACAAACAAGATATAACGTGATAATTTTAGTTTAAGAGGTGCTGGTAGGGGAAAAATAGCTGAGCTCTGTCCACAAGCAACAAAGTCCATCTATTTCCAGTCTTTGTGCTAAGCTAAGCTAAGCTAAGCTAAGCTAAGCTAAGCTAAGCTAACTGGCAGCAGGCAGTAGCTTCATATTAACCATACAGAGATGAGAATGGTATCTAGCTTCTCATCTAAGTCTTCACCAGAAAGTAAATAAGCACATTTGCCAAAATGTCAAACCATCGCTTTAAAAAGATAAACGTTCAAATCAGTTTGTACAGAGATAACATCAGTAAGAGACATGGGAATGTTTGGAGTTCAAACTGAAGCACTGGCACAAATATTATCAATAGTAGAAACACCTCAGGTGGGCCATCTAAGGCTTTAGTAGACACTGAAAACCCTGATCAAGTTTCCTAGTTCTGACCACTAAAGAGGACCAGACGCTACATGACTGAAGTCAAGTGTGACATTTCCAGCCTACTGAGGGCTTGCACACCCGGGAGACACCGGGTCTTCTCCACTGGAGTGGAGCAAAAACCAAAAAAAGGCCACGGAGAGGCCCGACCATCTCTCCAGAGGAGGTGTGGAGTAGAGAGACTGGCTTGTTCTGCGCAAAAAAAAAAAAAAAAAAAAAAATTGGCCTGGGCCACCGTCCCCAGTGCCTTATAAGGCAGTGTTTCTACCCAGCTAGCACACTGAAGCCGGGACTGTTGCTGCTCGCCTGAGAGCAACTCAACTGTACTCCAGAGATGAAGTGGACACTCAGGTTGACTATAACGGTAAAGACAGAAAACAAGACATACAGGAGTTATTCCCACCTCCCTAAAGAGCTGCACATTAAAGCAAGTTGTTCCAGTACGGGTGGGGAGCCAGTAAGATAAGAGGAATAGAAAGGAAGAGAGAAGTTGGAGAAAAAGGGAGACAGGAGATGCTGGAAGAGGATAAGAGTGATTAACATTAGGTGGGAGGTGAGCGGTCAAAATAGGGAGAAAGAAAGAGAGAAGAATGTGTGAATGGAAAGGAACAGGAGAAACAGGAAACAGAGGTAGGAAAATAAAAAAACAACACCAGGCAAAATAAAACAAGTGCAATGTGTTATTAAATGTCTTCGTCGCATACGGAGAACATCATTCAGAGAGAATATGGAAGAGAAAGCCAGGAACTGCCCCCATGAGATGATCTGGAAGACATCATACTATCGCTTAGCAAGTCTGATGTCTAGCATCTCATATCTTTCACACTTAAGCGCTGCGCATAAAGTTGTCTGAGTTATCTGGCAGTACCAGCTCTGCAGCTGAATCAAAAGGCATCAGAATGGAGCAACAGTTAAAATACCTGCAGTGTGTTTAACAAGCTGAGAGGAGGGGCAGGCTGCAGGCTGAGAGAAAAGCAGAGCCAGAGAAAAAGAGATAAGGCTAAAAAGTGAAAGGGGAAAGTGCAGTCATTCGCAGGGACTTTGAGCCCCATATATAGCTGCCAACTATTTACTCAATGAGGTCATTTCCTTCAGGACGGCAGAAAGGCAACTTATGTGACTTGCAATCAAGTGTCCATATTTTTTGTAATCTTGAAAAATGCCCTTTCTCTTGCTTGCCCTCGACAATTATTCCCTGTACTTCAAAGTGCCAAGTAAGTCTAGTAGTTCAGTCAGCAGTAGCGTGCTGCCAAATAATGATCACTACAGTTTGCACGAGGAAAAGGTTGCTGAGATTTCAGGTTACATTCGATCCAATGCTGATAGAAGCAATATAGTGATTTACAGTTCATGATCACAGCGTATAGTAAAGCACCATTCACATGATTTTTGCTGCTTATTATGTTCGTTTTAGATTACTTGACTGATGATAAAATTGATAACAGTGCAATCTCTGCTTCCTAATTTAAGTGTAAAGTAAAATACTGCATATCCCTGATTATAAAGGATCAGCTTTCTTTAAAGGAAAGTCATTAAGTCCATTTGACAGATGCTGCAGATTCCTCCCTGTCAGCTTTCCGTATCCTCAGGGTAGCCAGCTCACCGCTTCTTGACAGGCCCAAAATACATCTAACTTCACATGGACTGAAAGGTACTAATTTGACATTAATTATTGAGATTATTTTACTAAGTTGTAATGCAGGAGACTATATAATAGTCAGCCATGCAGATTCTTCTGCTGTTTTTTTGGCTGTTGCCATGCCACAATAGCAGGGGATTTGTGATTCATTGTTTACCGAGTATGAGCCTCATGAGCCTGTGAGCAATTATTATGGCACTAAAAGTATGAAATGTTTTTATTCCACCTGCAAAAAAGGACATTTCTGAGTGCTTAGTGTTCATGTGTTTGTGTGTCTGTTAGAATCCCACCCTGAGCAGCAAAACTTCTTGATCCCAGCGACAGCAGCAAGGCTGCTAAAAATGGAAAACTGCAGCCTGTTCTCTCCTACGCATGCTTCCCACTCAACTTTTGTCTCCAACACTCAACACCTCTATCTCTCCAGCTTGCGTGCAGGAAGTAAACACCACCGGTGTTCAAGCGACTATTCTACTAAATGTTTTAAAGGAAGAGGGAATAGACCAGGAGTGCCTCAAGTAGTGTGGAGGGGGGAACAGGGGAGGGTATGTACAGGGGGGCCCCAAGCTAGATGGGGCCCATTAAAAGGGGTGAGGTGATGCTTTTTAAGATAGACCCGACAGTGTGTTTGTCCTCTGTCAGATCCAGTTAGGGGGCCCAGCAATTCAAACACCAACACCAGAACGGATGTAACTTTAAAGCCAAAGCAGGTACTGTGACACCATGTTGCCTCTGGATTACAGTTAGAGCAAAGGTCTGAAAATGTTCAGTGTCCAGAAAATATGTAAAGGGGAACATCACACAAACAATCTAATACACTGATACCCGGAAGATACCAGGTCTAATCTAAAACACCAGTATAATGGATTTTTCCATGATACATGGCCTAATGCAGCATTACTCATCTCCACACTCACCAAAAGTATCTGTCTAGGGGTACATTTCCTGTACTTATTTAGCAGACGGAGTTCTGAATATTAATCTTTTAAGTCTTGTCGCCACTACAGAGACTTGATCCATTTTGTCTCAGTTTTTGATATGTTACATGTTGGTGCAGATTATAGGAAAAAGGGATATGCTTGTGATAAAGATAAAAAAATTCTATTGAAAATCACACAACTTCTGACCACTTTACCTAAGAGTGTTAGAAATGCATCAGCTCACTTCCAATAGGTGTAGGCGAGGAAAGAAAGCTAGAAAAGCTTTTCAGTGGAATCAGTTTGATACGCTGGTTCTGTTTCTGCAACAAGGGGACCCATTATGCATTTCCTTATTTTCCCATCATATATGTGTTACAAAGTTGGATGTTCACATTAAACGTGACCAAAGTTTCAAATAATGAGGTAAACGTATGTTAAAGTAATCCCTGAGAGCAGAAAGCTCAGGTTTCAGACTGCTCTGAACGCTAGGTTTCCAGCGCTTTTTTCTACTTTCGAGATGAGCTGACATCAACTTGTGATGGTTTCTTTATATGGTCATCTGCTCCAGGCACAGCCTGCATGGTGCAGGGAGATGTCGTCTAGCGACAGCTGAATAACGTTTTACTGGACACATTACTTTTATTATTTCCTGAAAGCAGACGTTTTCCACATCAGTCATCATTTTAGTGCATTTCCCACATGTAAGTTACACAGATATGTCACACAATAAGCAGGTAATGAGCATAAAATTTACCAAACAGAGACGTCCTGCTGTAATCTTTGTTGCAGCGGATGTTCGTTTACTCTCATATCCATATCTGTCCACTCTTATATTACGGATTCAGGCTCTAACATGTATAGCTGGATTTGAGAAGTTGACATTTGGAGTAAAGAAGAAGGAAAAGAAGTGAAATCCTGCTACTATAGTTTGTTTACGTAGCCTCTGGACCCAGTGGAAATCGGCCATGACGCAGCTTCCAGGAGCTAACCAATCAGAAGAGAGTGGGCTCATCTGGAGGGGAGCCTTAAAGATACAGGAGCTAAAGCAGCCTGTTTCAGACAGAGGCTGAACTAAGGGGCCGCATAAAGGGCAAATAAAAGATAAATAAGGAGTTTTTGAACTGTGAATCACGCATAGCTACTCTAGTGGAGTCCCAGAAGAAAAATATAGAGCTGGAAGTGAGCATAATAGGTCCCCTTTAAGGTAACATTTACAAGTGGAATATGAAGGTAATTTACTGAGCTGTCACTTCAGGCATGTAGTAAAAGTACTCATACAAACTGAATTGACAAGTTGAGGGTTTTATGACACAAAGTTTGGACAAACCTTCCCATTCACTTGAATGAGAAAGTGTGTCTAAACTTTTGACTGGTACTGTACATGTATGTATTTTATAAAGAAATTTGGGTCAGACATTTTCATCTTGTCAAAGAATTATGCCCAGAATAGCACGCTCTGTGGTTATGTGTTTTTTTTGGGTGATTTTTCTGTTCTTATTTAACTGGAAATAAAACTGTAAAATGTTTCCAAAAAGACCAGAATTCTGCCTGAAAACATACATTTATACACGTATTTATCAGTCAGAAGATTAAAAAAAAACCCTGAAACACTTGATATTGTGTGGACAACATCATCCTAATCATCTGTGAGTGCAGGAGGGTCAGAATAGGTGTGTGGATCCAGAGGGCAGACTGTCCTGGTGTACTGAATGGGCCCAGGCAGGAGCTTTTAGCAGGAAATATTAGTCTCCATAAACACACCAAGTGGGACATACACATTCCCCACTAGTTAATCCTAATCTGTAGACACGCTTCACAGACCCCCAAACTGCACTGTCTGCACTCAGTCTTAACTTATTAATCAGGCCTATCTTACAGTATATCCACCATGCGGCTCTTAGTTTGGCCTGTTTTTCTCCTTCAAATGCGTTATTATGGCAAGGGATCTGATTACAGGACAGAATGGAAACTGATGGCGATGAGAAAGATTAATAGTCCCAGCAGCATCGCAGTCTGACTAATGTAAAAACAACAATGCTAACAGCTCGCAGCAGGATACAATTAGGGAATGAGAGGAAGAAAAGAGGGGATATACATGCCAATAGCATAACGTTACCTAAGTGTGTGCATACGTGTCTGGCGTTTCAGCGAATAGACAACCTGGTATCATTAATAATCTATGAGGTGTTTCCCACTTGACTTACCAGCAAACTTTCCAGGTTCATGGCAGACCTGGGGTTTCTGATCATGTCCTCCAGCCTCTTCAGCCGGGTTTCCGTCCTCCTCTCGGCGCCGAGCGACATGTCTGCAGAGTGGGTCGTTAAAAAGCTGAGTAAAAAAAAGAAATGATGAAGAGGTTTTCCCCAAACTGTTTGAGTTCACATGTGAAACGTCTTTGTTCGTGGCTAATGTGGCCGCGGGCCTAGCGGCTCTCAGCCCACCCAAATCGCTTCCAACAGGAATAGTGTGCACAATGAGGAGAAAATATTCCCAAAGCAAAGAGACTCCCCGCTTCCCAAAAAACTTGCCGAGCGAGCTGGGGAGGGGGTGGGGGGGCTTCAGCCAGTTAGCTATCTGTCTGGCTTTGAGCTAATAAAGACAACGTTACACTTGAATAATCACCAGAGATGCATTTTTTCCAACTCGGCGATAAAGTTTGAATTTTGGAGATACCAGCAACAGGCAGCAGGGCGTTTTCTTTGCCCCCCTCACCTCCCCTTCCCTTTGGGGTTTTGACCGCCTGGAAATGCCTCGGTGACTCGGTTTTCAGAGAAAATTCCGCCTCGTTTCACCCCATTCAATAATGTCTGAAGCCCGTTAGTGTTAGTTTATCCTCAGTGCTGCCACAAGTCATCAGAAAGGGCGATAATGTCTGCTTTCCCGCGCTGAATTTTTAATAAGCAGACACTCTCTTCCTGGATTTCTTCTCGCATTTTCGCATTTGTCCTCCTCGACTTTGTCCTTTTTTGTAGTGCTTTATTCACGAAAAAAGTAAGTTGTTGAACTGGTAGAGAAAAGTCCTCCGGCCGCTGAGTTGTTGGCTGTACACACACATCTACACACCGACTGAGTCTGCAGCCTCTCTCCTCCCCCTGACATCAACACACCGAGAACTCAGTTACCCATAAGCCATCTGTCCTGCCCTCCTGCACCTCTCCACCTGTAAACATTTGGAAAATTCGCACTTTCAAAAGCCAACAAACACCGCTCTTTACATTTAAAAGAAATAATTAGATGGTAAGTGAAATAATATTACATATTCTAATGATTATTACGTTTAATTAAACGGCTGTCAAACAAATGAGTGTTCTTCCTGGTTGTTACAACAAGTGTCAATGTCACTAAGTTAATAATATAAAAAATAAATTTGATTAGTATATATAGGCTATAATGTACTCTTGGGATTTGGAGAAAAAAATGTTCTTTTGGTTTCATAATTAAGGCTAAAGATGAAATCTAGTGGGGGGGAATCCCATCACCAAAATATAATCAGTTTTTCCAGGCCCAAGGCCAATCTGTCCGCCTACTTTCTTGGAAATCCATCAGTGGATTCTGCAATATCCTGCAACTAATAGTAAGTATGTAAATTTATTTAGTATAGCACCTTTTATAGAGCAAGGTCAAAAAGTGCTTCAGTAAAATTGTTAAAAATAAGACCATAAAACAATAAAACAGACAAACAAGCAATAAAACATAAGCAACAAAAGACCTTAAAAACACACAAAATTAGAAACACTAGACGGCACGAGGCAAGGCAAAGGTCAGTTTGAATAAACGAGTCTTCAGCTGCATTTTAAAGGCGTCAACAGAGAGTCAAAATATAAATTGCTCCCTGAGTTTCCTACAACAAATAGCCTACACATTGTATACACTCTCAGGGGTCTTTGACAAACTAATGAAGGGTTTAATTTAAAAAGAATCAACAGACTAAATGATACTTAATGATAATGATCCTAGTTACTGTCGTTAATGTAGATCAATACATTTATTGGATTATTATTGGATAACCAAACAAAAATCTTTGGGTCTAATGTTTTGGTGTTGGAGGTATAAAATGTGGTGTATTCTGTTTCACACAACAGAGGGAGCAGTTGGACCACAGATGCATCCCTTCACCTTGCTCCAACTGCTACCTGCGTAGCTTAATTATGATGAACTATAACATTTATACAGATATAACCGTTTTGCTGCTCGCCCTTTAAATGATGTCGCAAAACCAGGTTTCATCCTGTACCCATTTATGTTCAATTCAAAGCTGGTGAGCGCGTGCTCTTTCCTGAGAAAAATCCTCTGTGACTAACAGGAAGTGATGCATTTTACATTTTCTTAATTTAGAATGAACGCAAGAAGAGCTGCTTGGTCTTTCTGTGTGAGAAGCAACAGTGACTCAACAGACAAACACATGAGCGCCACCTACAGAAACCCAAACTTCATGAACTGATTTTTTTTTAAAGCCATCATATCAACATGCAATATGCACTGTTTGTTTCACAGGTGGTTTCTGGGAAATGCAGTGTGAAACAACACAGTGACGAGTTGGTTCTGAGAAATGCTCAGGAAACTGCAACCTCACCTCGCATCTCATCTTTTCACTGATCACATGTCACCTTTTCACTGATCACACCAAGTCAAGTTGTTTTAATCTACCATATGGAACTCATATTCCCTCTTTGTGAGCCTTATTGAATCAAGGCACATGGCATTCAACATACATGCTGTAATGCTTATTAATTCCCCAATCCAATCCTAGTTTTAATAATGATATTACATTTAAAAAAGTCATTCTGGATGAAGTAGATTGAGTCAGACAGGAAAGGCAAGGACAGAATATTATAACACATGAAGAATGACCCATGATCTTGTGTGGTCAGCTTCAGTTCGCTATATTTTGATACTACATCAGCCTCCATTTTGCAGAAAATATCGATGTGTTTTATACTGTAATGAGCGATTTTGTGTCTCAGTTAGCATTTCTTATTTTTTGGAGCACTCATAAAAGAAATTTTTTTAAACTGTTTAAAGTTATTTTGGTGATTGCGGCTTTGGGAGAGTTTCAATTCCTCACACAGGGCAGAGAGCATTGTTTTGAGGTGTAGTCATGTAAATATTGTTTTTGGGTGAAACTAAAGGGGAAAAAAAGTACACCGCCCCTTCAGCCATGTTGTCTTTCTCCACATTCTGTGCTCTGACAGGCTGCATTCAAAATGGACTACATCAAAAAGTTTATGTGAGTGATAAACACAGTCACACAGTACGTCAGAACACAACGGACACACAAGGCTGGACTTGTGTTTGACATCATACCATGATGCCCAGAAAACTGAAGGATTTGAATGTGTTCGTAACTCACAGAGAGCTTGATCTCCAAAGCAGCAATCAGAGGTGAGAGAAAGAAACAAACCGTACCTCAGCTGACTGTACTCATTATATTTCACGCCAGCAGATGATCTTTGTCACAATATTTGTTTGTGAGTATATTGATCTAGGAAACACATCAGATTAACCCATTTAAGGTTGAACAGGTTTAAATTTATAGGTTTCAGTTACTCAATTCGCATTTTCTGTACATTGACAATGTTGCCTGGGAACGTTGTATGTGTACGTTTTACTATGACTGCATTTGAATCAATTAAAATGTAAAACTATTTTACCATGACTGACAGGTCCGTCGTTGCTTGTATCCTGTATATCTTTCCTATGAGGATATCAAGCCTGCCCTCATCCCACTCTCTACTGAGTAGTGGGCCAATACAGTCAGAGGCCATAAGATGGAGCTAGAGACCATTAAATTCACATTTCTCATCTTCACATGTGAGGACCTGAAGCCAGAGAACTAACCAATTGTACACATTACAGCAATAAATGAGATATAATCATATTTGTGTTTTAAAAAGAGTGTTTGTTGCTTTTCTGAAGGTGGGGATATTTCTAAAATAGATAATGTCAAATTGTCACTATATCATCCTCTGGTGATAAAATTTACTTTAAAAAAGGTGTGACATTTTATTTGTCCATAATAAAGAATTTATACATCATTACTTAATTACTAATTAACATCACTTGTGGTTAATTATCAGTGACAATATCCAGTAATAACTGAGCTCACTGTTTGTTTTTCTTTTTCAATCCACTCCATTTTAATCATCAATATTTAAATAGTATAACCAAAGTCTAACTACTTATGAATGATTCAATATTCTAAAATGTGTACTTGATCACTTGTGAATGAATTATTAATAACATTTTAGTACTGTTAGCATGGCTGTATTTGACTAGTAGCTCCTTCTTGTATCTTGTAAGACACCATGGCGAAAGGTCAGTTCTGTCGATTTTCAGTAATTAAATGATGTCATATGGACTAAACGGTTCACATCTTGATTTATATAATGATTTGGTTCATGTGCAGTAAATAAATATGGACTTAATTTTAGCATATTAAAATTTAAACGTGCTATTTGCCAGATTGTGTCACTTTTTCCTGAAACATTTCCCTTCGGCAGCACAGCTTCTTCTCAGTGTTTTATTGTAGAGAGTTTGGACTGAATCATGTGACACCTGTGAAATTCACACGCAAGTTATTAATTGTGATTGTCACAGGTTTCCACTGATTCTGGATGGTTCTCTGACATGTTGTAAAATTTTGTGGTGAAGTGATGAAACCAGATTTCAAGACAAGATTTTTGTGGTTTAGTATGATCTCTTATCAAGCTATTATAGTGTTGTATGACTTGTTTGTGTGGAGGTTCCTTGTACACATTTGAACAGATATGACCAATCTGAAACAGAGTTGTGTGTGCCTCTTATTTATTTGTCTTCATGAGCAATTCACTGGATAAAACAAATACTGTTACAACACAAAAAATGATTATTTTCCAAAGCAATTTTGGCCACATGTTATGTACATGTTACAACGTCATAATAAAAAGACAGAAGATCATCTCCTCATATCACTGTTTTCTCCGTTTTAATAATTAAAAAAGCATTTCACTGTTCACCAGGCATTTACATTGGAATCGAATGCTCAGGTCAAACCACCTTCACTTTTTTTTATTATTTGCAAATGCAAAACTTGTCAACAATAAATAATACTATAAAATGTACACAAAAAGATTGACAGTCCACCACGAGTTAAAACGTTGAACAGATTGGATGTTTAGGAACAAGGAATTCGGGAGGAGGGTTTCTTCTTAGCAAAAATGTGACGGTCCATACAAGTTACAGAAAAAAGCTGATCATCTATACATTGACACTAGCAAGATAACAAAGTTGTTGTTTCTGGTATATTTCATTTTGTACAAAGAAGGGAGAGTCTTCTTTACAAGCGAGCATCATTGTCTTAACTGTAGAGATTATACAAGCAAGAGTTAAGGCAACTTCTCTGTTGTTTTTGAAAAGTAACATGAAGTCATGTCATGTTTTGTTTTGTCTGTGGACTATTAGTCTCTATTAGGGTTGGAGTTAGTTGTCATTGCATAATTCAGGCTGTTGACCAGGCCTGTAGTCCATCATCAAAAAAGGAATGCTGGAGATTTGTCATGAGTCTGTTTGCCATCACAAAGACTGATTCAGTGGTCCAGGATTGCCATGTTAGGATTAAGCTTTTATATCTTCAATATCTGTCTGAGACATGGACAGTACATCATGTACAACGCCAACACAGCAACACTGGTGCAGATTAGGATCAGACATAACCAGACATGTTGTTTTGACTGTGTGTGTGTGTGTGTGTGTGTGTGTGTGTGTGTTTGGAAGTGTCAAGCAAGAGAAACAGCAGACAAAACAATAGATTTTGGTTTGTTCATTATCAAAAATTGAGTGCCTTCCACCTTTTTAAATCAGCATGAAATTTCTGGCAAAGAGTATGACCTACTTAAAGAAAGTCTGGGAGATTGCCCAGTAATGGCACTAAAACTGAAAGTTTGGCCTGATGGTGGCACCAGATGAAAGGTCAGGAAAAGGTCACAAAAACAATTAGCACTTGTCCTCTAGGGAGCAAATTTAAAGGAATAATTCAACATTTTGGAAAGGACATTTATTTGCCTTCTTGTTGAGAGCTTGATGAGAAGATCAATTCCACTCTCATACCTGTCCATTCAATATGAAGCTGGAGACAGAAGACAGCTAGCTTAGCTAAGCATGTAGACTGGAAGCAGACAAGATATACAGTGTACACTGTAGCGTGTTAATTAGTGAGCTTGACAGTGCCGGTAGGGAGGCTTTTTTTGTTTGTTTGTTTTTTTACCTTTTACTGTACCGCATCAGCAGTTTCCTCTGTTTCCAGTTTTATGCTAAGCTAAGCTAACTGGCTGCTGGCTGTAGCTTCAAAATTAACAGACAGATATGAGAGAACTATCAGTCTTTTCATCTAAGTTTGGCAAGAAAGCAAAAAAAGTGTTTTTCCCCAAATATCAAACTATTCCTTTAACTGAAATCTGGCCATTAGCTTTTTATATCTGGTGTGCAGATATTTTGTCCTGAGGGTGGCGCTAGAGGAAAGCTCATGGAGGGTCTAAACTGGAAAGGGTCCATTCTCTGATTAATGTAAATGTGCAGAGAAATTTTATGGCAATAGCAGTGTGATTACACAATTTCTATTCTTCTTCTCATGAAGTTGTGGATACAGTGCTTGTGGATATCTTGTGATATTTGGGAAAAGAATTACAGAAAGGAATATTGATAGTTATGGACAAATGCAATTCAGCAAAAGGCAGGCAAGAAAGAAAAAAAAAAGCTTAAAAAGAGCATTTTCACTGCTTTGCTTGGAGAGAAATTAAGTGAGGGCAAGGAAATGCTTAAAGTGACACCAAAGCCAGGCCTTGGCAAGGAACAAGCGAAGCCTAAATGCCTGACTAACAGGCAACAGATAAGAGTTGCACACTGCTTACTCTGAGTCAACACTCTGTAATCTCAACTGGGCTCTCTGCTTGCACCTGCCTCACACACACACGCACACACGCACATGTGTGTGTGACATTAAGTATGAGTATGCATGCTTGTGATGTGAGATTCTGTGTATATATGAGTAAATGTTGGGCCTCATTTAGATAAAGAGTGAATCACACTGGCTCACCATGGCAGAATGAAATGAAACAAAGGCTACAGGAATAACAGTGAGATTGGTGGGGATTGCAAAGCAAAGTATTGTATTTCACCTTAACTCGCAGTGTCACACATCATAGACCTTTATGGATTGAGTAAACCAAAAAGAGGGGTAACAGGGTAATACTGTTTTTGACATCCACTTGTGTTCTCCAGTATCTTCCTTTCTTTTTAAAATAAGTGCTTGTTATTTTGGCAGCTACAAATTATCTGGTCAAATCTTCAGTTTGAAATTTCCACTGAAAACTAGGTGACATGTTTTGTTTCAACACACCAGAAGCCTTTGGCATATGATAATACCTTGTCTCGCACTGGTACAATGTACCTCCTCCATAGGAGTGTAAACTAAATGCTGGCTTTGTTTGATGGCGTCCAAGCTCTCAGGCTTAAGCCGCGGTGAAACTGGATCAGATCAAACTGGATAGGTGACAAGTTTGTGTCGCATTCACTTAAACTGTCTAAAAAGCTGTACATGGAGCATGACATTGACTCAAGGACAACACTGGCTTTAAATCTGGTTTAAAACAAAGTAATTGGCATAGAATGAAGCAACTTGGCAAGATCAGTGGACAAGCAAGAGGAAATGTGAAAAGACTTTTCATATCATTTTCAAAATTAATTTGTCTTCAGTGTGTTTATTTTTTAAATATTCCTGTTGTGTTACTTCAGCAGTTTCCCCAGCAGGTCCCAAAATAATTATTTATGAAATAGCTGGCTTCCCTCTGCCCCCTCTAAATTCAGTGCAGTCAGTCTCAAACTAACCCATGACAGGAACATCAGTGGTAATGTATTATAGAAAAGATTAAGTACTAGCCTGCGGTAGCAAGTACCCATTGCAGGTTGGCAGAGTTTTTACATTGCCATGCCATCCTGGTTCTTTTGGAGGTGCAGTAAGCCTTGAAATGTTCTTAAACAGCAGGGGTCCATATTACTTGTTTACTGTATAAGCACACAGACAGCCTTCCCGAGGGTGAGAAAATGTCAATAGTAGGAATGATTATCATGACAACTCTGTCTCATTCTAGTGTAACAATATATATCTAAATTCGGTTAAGTTTAAGAGAAAACAAATAGATGCCACAGGAAAATGGCAGAGATTGCATGATTCCACCCACACATCCATTATTTGCTGGTGAAGGTTAGTTTTTTATCCTCTAGTTTGCTGATTCAGTAGGAACGATTTTCAACACAACTGAAGATGATTTTATGTCCAAGGACAGTTTTCCAGCCTCTGATTGAAAGATCTCCTTAAATTCTCCTGCAGTTATATTGCATTAACTGTATTCATGCTTGTTAAGCCTGTTTTTAGCTACCTCCCATCAGAATCACCCAGAACACTTAGTGTCAGGTTGGCAAGTATGTTTTTGCTGGTTGTGGACAAGCAAAGGCCGAGAGGATAGGGCAGAATTTCTGCTATTTTTTTTTTTGCCAGCTGTGTGACTCTACAGTCAAAGCTTTGTGAAATCAGTTTATACATTAGTGACAAAGTGTGTGAGAAAAAAACACTTACTGGAGCAGATATTTTGTATCTGTGGTGTGGCACCAGGTTGGACCAAAACAGGAGCGTTTCATAGAAGGATGAACATCTCTCTTTGGGGCTCCTTCACCAATTTCCCAGCAGCATCTTTGAATATCGGACACTATAGTTTGCTCCATAGTAACAGACAGTACAGAGATCACTTGTTTTGATAGGGAAAGGTGGATAAGTTACAAGGGGGCAGTGTGGGCTGAGAGTCTCTAAATGAGGAGAGAAGCAGCGGGGTAAAGTCCTCCTGTTGCAGGGATTTACTGTCTGCAGTTCAAAGGTCAAGCGGTCCTGCTGGCCATGACATTAAGTCTGTAGAAGTTCAGTCCACCAGAGTGTCTGTTACACAGACAAAAGGAGTCCTGTCCACTTTACTATGATACACATTAACATGTTTGTTTGGACTCTAATCAGTCGTCGAAGGCGATTTGTGGTGCAGGTAGACTGGACAATGGGTGAGGATGAGTGTGTGTGTGTGTGTGTGTGTGTGTGTGTGTGCACATGTGTGGTGGTGGAGTGGGGAGGAGCAGGAGTGGGGGGTGGACAAGTGAGTGTCGTTGATGGCACTGCGGTCCTCGGAGCATCCATCTGTGAAACAGAGTGGGAGGAGAATAAGACTGAGTCAGTGGGTGAGTAAAATCCCCCACGGCTGTTTTGGGTAAAGTCGATGCATGAATTCAGGCAGACAGCCCCACCTTTAATTTAAAGGTAAGGGGGAGAATAGGGGGTGTTCAGGTCAGAGCAGCAGGGCTCATAGGAGAGCCACAGTTTTAGTGTTAAAACCACTGAGGATCAAACTGCAGCAGGACATACACACAATCTGTACCAGCTTGAGGACACTTTTGGGCAAATAAAGAATTAAATATTCAGCATCTGCTTCTCTGGTAGCATAAATTTTACATAATGTTTTAGCTATTTCATAATGAATGCCATGTGATATTGCAGACAAGTGGGAAAAGGTGACTTTTTGCATTCTCCCATATCAGTTATCAAAGCTGGTGTATCTTTAAGTGTCTTAACCTAAAATTTTCTTCATCTCTTTTATGATTCATTTCAGCTGCTGCTTTGCTTTTAGCAGAACTAACGGAGCATGGGGCTTGATTTCCATCTTTTGTCGTTATTAATTACTCTAATTCAGAGCACTCGCCTCATGTTACCACAACTTGAATCGGTCTTCAATTGCTCTTGAATACAGTTTCATTTAATTAACAACTCAAGGGGTGCATCAATAAATTTAGTATTAATGTGCTGAACAAATCCTTTGACATGAAAGACTTTCCATTCCCATTCTGCAGCTCATAGAGGTAATCTGCCAGTCAAAGTAAAGCAACAAGTACCTTTTCTGTAAAATGGAAGCAATGTGGCACATCATGAGGAAATGTTTGTGTAGTATTTGGTAAATTAATGTGTTGGCGAAACATATGTTTCAGCAAAAAATGTACAGAAAATCTAAACAACAAAAGAAACTGCACATGCATAATATCCAGTATGTTGTCAAATGGTAATGGTTGATGTTAGTACAATGGTTGATGGTACAGTACCAATAAAAAGTTTCTCATTCAAGTGTATGGGAAGATGTGTCCAAAGTTTTGACTGGTACTGTACCCCCTGCCACACCTGTATGTAATTCTATTGCTCCCTTTTTAGGGTGTGCTAGTTCATTTAATCTTTTTACAAATGGGCTTCATATCATGTTCCTTCCTGGTTCACTAACCCTTTTAGAATCTTTTCAGAGTCAGTCCCTGCAAGTGCCCCTCTTGGTGACATTAAAATACATCCCCTGCACACCGACTGTCTCAGTGGAGTTAAGGTTTGAGAACGTGCAGTCTGGCATTATATTCCAATTGTTCTGCCACCAGCATTCGGTGGTTGTTTGACCTCTCCTGTACAGTCTGTTGTATGAGTGCACACTGAATTTCCCCTTGAATCAAGCATCACATTATGAAAGTGATCAGCCTTATTGTATCATTTCAAAATGATCATGCTATGCTGGAAGAAATATAATATAACTGTAATTGTCAGAATTTCCCAAATTTTGAAATGATAAGATTGATTTGAATAGTAAATAACTTGTTAAAGGACATTTTGTAGGTGAAGGAGATCATTTTGAATAGTTAAAAGATGCATGCTGGAGAGAAAAACACATTTGAAATGTTAAAACCAACTAATTATTTGATGGGTACCCTACTGTGAATTACAAAATGTCACTGAATAAATCTCTATGAATTTATGCGTAAATATATAGCACGTACAACTGTGTAAAAGTGTTTGTTTTGAGGACACGAGGGTGAACCAACCTCATTTGTTTTGATTGCGGATTCGCAGACACCTCCTCTTCAGTGGCGGCTCCAGCTCGGGGCTCCCAGCAGCTGATAATGGTGCACTGATGGAGCAGGACAGGATGGCTGTCTTGTCAGCGCCAGGCTTTGGCACAGGCTGGATGACCACACAACCTCCAGTAGATAGCAATGGCAGGGCGTAGGCATGTTCGCCCTCCTCCAAATTGGAGTCAGGGTCTGGCTTTCCCTCCATTGCATCCACCATCTCATCTTGTGCTGAGCCTCGCTTCCCCGACTCCCATTCTCCTACTGAGCAATTGTTTTCTTTCAGCGCCTCCCGCTCCAACTCACCATTGGCTGGCTGCTCCTCTGCTTCTCCTTCTCCTGTGACCACATCTCCTCTTCGGTCGGGGCAAGACTCGAAGGCGGGAGTATGAAGTGAATGCCATCCTGTACCATTGACTATGACATTACATGGGGCAGCAGGGCTAGCTTGGAGCTGGGGCAGAAGTTGGGGCTGGGTCCGTGTTGTGCTGGGTACAGGTGGTGGGGTAAGGCTGGAGATACAGGGATTTAGCTGGCTTACTGGGGGATCACCATTGCAAGAAGGGCTGTTGTTGCAGGGAGGTGAGCCAGATGCTTCCAGTGTGTCTGAGTGTGTGGCCCCTTCCAGCTCTGTAGCACCGAGGAGGCCCTGTGAGAGAGTCCCTTCCCCTCCATCATGACTGGCCACCCCCTCCCTCCCAAGCCCAAAAGCTGGTGGAGATCTTGATTCGACCTCTGCCTCTACTTTGACCTGGACCCCAGGCAGCATCCTCTGAATGACCTGTTGTTGGCATGACCTCTGGCCTACAGTTAGATCAATCACCCCGTCCATCTGTCCGGGGCCACTGGTTCGACACAGGTTTCCCGAACTGTCCTCTGCCTTCACAGTCAAGTCCACCACTCCTGTCCTGCTTCTCTCTGAGCGTCCAGGAGAGAGAAGCTCTGCACCAGCTGGCTCTACTTTCTGCTCCCCCTTGTCTCCTCCAGAAGAACCTGGAGAATGGGGCCCAGAGGCTGAAGCTTCTGAAGACTCTGGAGCACTGCGGACGGGGCAACTGTTCTCTGGCTGGTCCCTGGAAGATTTGGGGCTGAAGGGGATTGGGATTGGAATGGGGATTGGGACTGGGAGGGGTACAATGACAGGGTAAGGGACCAAGAGAGTTGGTGGGGGTACCAATGGAGCCAAGGATGGCATGCCAAAGTTCATCATTGGGGGCAGGGGGATGGCTCCATTGGGCATCATGTTGACCGGGGGAAAAGGGGGCAGTCCTGGCATGGGGAGACCAGGGTGGGGGGGCATCATGCCAGGGTTGGGATTGGATGAAGGATGGACATGCGGAGACAACAGGGGTCTGTGCATGGGACTGGATGCAGGACCAAGGGTCCTGGGTGGTGGTGGACCAATACCAGGGATCATAGGGTTTGACAGAGGACTGTTGGGTCCACCTGGGTGGCCAGAGGGACGAAGAAATGGGGGACGGATCTGCTGCATCATTTGATGCTCCATGAACAGAGGCAGGGGCATGGGCCCCCGTGGTGTCATCACCATTGGAGGGCTACCAGGAGGGACACCAACAGGTGGGTGCAAAGTGGGAACATGCGGTGGGGGGAGTGTGGGGCTCTCATGGGGTCTAGGTGTGGGGATCTTGGCTGAGGAGGAGGAGGATGGGGAGCAGACAGCAGCCTCTGAGGGCGAGTTGGCAGAGGAAGTGCAAGGGGCCAGAGCGGAGGTGTTGGAGGGACCTCCTGGTGAGGGAGCTTTACGCCGGAGGTCTGTTAATGGCGTTCCCCAGGATTCAGGAGTGAGCAGCTGTACCCCTCCACTGCACTCTGCCTTACCCTCTCCACCAGCCCCATGTCCTGGGTTACACAGTGCTCCAGGCAGTGCTGCCTGGGTCTCCTTGTAAAAAATGTCCATCTTATATTGGTTCAGGCATTTGGCACTGCAGAACTGCAGCCTCCGCTCACCAGCACCAAAGTCCAGGTACTCCTTAGTGTGGCGAATATGTTTGCACCAGTCACACACCTGCAACGAAAAACACACAGTGCACACACTGTATCAGCACCTGGCACCCTGCATACAAAAGACTTCTAATCTGTTCTTGTTGAAATACAACACAATCTCCCTTGAAGTACCCTGGTAAGCAGAAGCACAGCCTCCAAACCATCTGGAGATAAACACATTAAAAATATTATTGTAAAGAAACTGATGCTGTTCCTACATACTTTTACAGATCTGTCAAGAGCAAACACTTAACTTTGAGTTTTGTTTAAATGCACATGCCTGTATGCATTCAATTTATGTAATGTATGGATGTGTGTGTGTGTGTGTGCATTGCGTCAAATTGATGTGTTTTCTTTCCTTAGAGGTAAATGTGCACATGATGGCATTCTAGTGCTAAGTGCTATTGAAGTCTTTAACTTTCTGTCCTAACAAGGAATGCCCATTTGCACCTTCTGTTGGCAATAAAGACACACTCAGTCTCATTTAACCAAAAATCCCTAGGTGACTGTGGCCTCAAGCAGAACAAGACAAAAAGATGATTTCCCTCAAATGGCCTTCCACACTTGGTATTAAGGTGTGTACCAACTAGCAGCCAATCAGTTTTAGTAGATTTCTGTAGAAACAAGTTCAACTGTTGCTCTTGGTGTATTACTATACGTATAAGAACAAATAGATCACTATCAGATCAACTTTTTAGAATCACATTGGATTTGGCCAAGAGCCAATAATCTTATTTTTGCCAGTTCAATTTCAAGCTATATTTTTCCTCATATAATGTTCTGGAAGGCAGGATCACTTATATATGCTGAACTGAATCCAAACATGATGTCAGCAGGAACAGCGTAAAAGGAGCCTCAATTGAAAAGTTGTCTCTCTTGCTCACTGCAGTGGCAAAGATCCCACAACACCCTAATGCACTGTTTCATCACCATTATACACCTTTTCAGAACAAAAAGTGCAAATTTTTCTTTTGGAAGAAAATGAATGTGACCCTGGTAGAGCAGATAGCAGTGGGCGAGCCCTGAACACGGAGTTACTCGTCAGGCCACACACAGCTCACTCTGTCAGCTCTGGGAGGAGTGGCAGGTCCTCACTGGAGATAATTAAGGCATTAATCAGTTGTCAGACCCCTCAACGACATCCATCCATCACACAGACCCTTAAGCCCCCCTGCTGAATGTTAATAAGTTGAGGGATGCAACCGGAAGGTGGATAAACTCTTTTTGTACACTGCATAGCAACATTGGTTTATTTGGCAGGATCCTGTCTGGCAGCAGCTGAAAGACAGTGGACTCACATGGGTTGTTTGGGCAGATGCACTGTATCACTGGCCAGGATTTCAAAAGAATACATAGCATGCTGTCCTGCAGCTGCTACACGTGTAAAACATCAGGCTTTTTGCATAGATTATGTGTTTCACATCAGGCTGTCCTGTACAAGGTGGATGGATGAAGAAATTAAAATACATAGTTCTGCATTTAATACATTCAGAGTCACTCAGGAGGGATAACTTGCACGAATGTAATTCAGGAGGAATTTATGAAACTAAAATTTGAAAAAAGCTTGTGACAAGCAGCTGGAGAACATAAGGAACTGCAGCAAAACCAGAATAAAGACTATCTGGTTGGGACCAGACTACAGACCGCTGCTGAAACACCACAGTGGTGGCACTCACATGTCAGTCCTTTGAATTCTGCATGTTTTAACTGCCCATTTAATCCTAGCTAATTCAATGAGCCATGACTGAGTAAAAGTCAAAAAGGTGCTCCCGCAAGTTGAGTTTGATAATGGTAGGCCCAGGATATTTTAAATAATAAATGTGCTGAAATTTTCCTCGACTCAGAAAGACAGATGGAGAGCACTTAACGACTTTCTGCACTGTGAGTGAAATTTCACTGCGCATTACGCTAATGGAGTTGTGCTTTCTGTCTCTCTCTCGCTCTCTCCACACTCCTGCACACAGATGTTTGCAGTTGAATGTAATTATGGTCATTTATTTCTACCGTGGCCAACGAACCAGCATTGGTGGTGTAGTTTAACCGTTTGCATTACAACAATTATCGTGCTTCTAAACAAGTGCAACCACCTCAACAGTCATCATTTTCTTCCTCCTCTCACCTTCTGACCCCTGAAACTAAAGAATCCCAAGATCTGACGACAGGTAGTTTTAATGTGTCATTAGTTTAAATTAACAAGTTAGGTGAGGTGATTCTTGAAATAATGATCGGAGGCCATTCTCAGGGGTTAACGGATTGGATGAAGAGTATTTAATTAATGCAGTCACAGAGAAGAAAGAAGTTTCACATGACATATAGGTTGTGGACCAACAGGTTACAGAGGAGGATGAGGAGTTTTCAGGCAGTGAAGGAGAGGAAGAGGTTGCAGATGTTAAAAAGATTGCAGAGGATGTGGAGGATTTAGATAATGAAGAGGAAGAAGAGGAGGAGGTTGCAGAGGGTTAAGAGGCTGGAGAGTTTCAGACGGTGCAGAGATTGTAAGGTTTTATAAGAGGCTGCAATGCCTGAAGAGGTTTTATATGTAGGATGAAGAGGTTTTTGAGAATGAAGAGGTTTAAGCAGGAAAAGTGCATAAAGGGACAGGCTTGTATATCCCCCCGTAAAGGTCGATATGTGATTCTTTTGACACTTCTCAGATTGCTGGCATAATCACGTAGTGCAAAACACATGGATTAAAACCATGAAAATGAACCAGGTGCTTGAAGCGAGCCAGTCGCTTGGTTTTTGTTTAAGTCGTCTCATACTCCAAACAATCCGATGCAAAGTATCCATTCTTGACAGCTCAAGTCCATCAGTGATGTGAGGAAAGGCAAACAGTAACACTATGCTTGTTGCACTGTGGATTCAGTCCAAAAACTAGATTATTTAGCAAGAGACTGCCATCTTAAAGCACCTGGTCCATTGGAAAAAGAAAACAGAATAAAGCTTCCCCTAAAGTTTACACAAGAAAATTAAACTTTGGCAATGCTTAACACACCATCTGCAACATGTGGACTTATTACTATGATTAACCAAACTATCAGTTTACAGTGGCCTCATTTGTTGTGATGGTTATAATGACCTGGCTTACAAAGGGGAAAACATATCGGGTTTATATCCTTTCCAGTGCTTTATATTGGCTAAACTGTATATCTGACTTCTTCATTAAAATCTGAATAGAGCCTGGAAAGTTTAAGCTGTAGATAAAAGCCACAGAAGACCAGCAGATCTGGGGCTAGCTTTTCACAGCCAGCCATCACCATCAGTCATTATATATGTGACATGCAAAGGTGAACCTCAATTGCACTATATTTCACAGCACACACTCACGCGGGCACAGTGAGTAAAATAACTCCAGCTGTAAGAATGATGAGACAGACCTGGAGGATTGTGTTTGAATGTCACTGCAGCAGACTGGACCTCTTGGAGGCGAAAATATCTCTCTTGGCACGTGGCTGTCAGGTACATGTTTGCCTTTCTACATGGTACATCTTTGCTTATACTAATAGTTCAACATTGAGGGAAATACTCTTGCTTAAAAGTTAGATGAGAAGCTTGATACTACTCTCATATCTGTATGGAATTATGATGCTATACAGCAAGCAGCCAGTTAGCTTTGCTTAGCTTAAAGACTGGAAACAGCTAACTAAACAAATAATCCAAACAAAATCCGTGTACCAGCACCTCTGGCTCACTAAATAACTACAAAACTACTACAAAAGGCAAAGTTTAAATGAAAACGTTGTGGTTTTAGGGAGTGGTTATGTGACTATTTCCTGGAGTCTCCACTGGTTGGTACAGATTAAACAAAAATGATATTAGTGTTATTTAGTGAGCTTTAAAGGTGCTTGTGCGCAGATTTTGTTATGTTCAAACAGAGCCAGGCTAACTGTATCCCCCTCTATTCAGTGTTTATACTATGATAAGCTAACTAGCTGCTGGCTTTAGCGTCATATTGTGAGTACAGATATTATCTTCTTATCAAACTCTTGGCAAGAAAGCACATAACCTATGCATATTTCCCAAAATGCTGATCTATGAATTGAATTGAAAATTTTGGTCTGTTACAACTTGGGTCTTATTTTTGTAGTTTTGGTCATCATTTCTATTGGCTGATCTGGGATCTGGGAACACTGTGGGAATGGCTGAAAAGAAGTTGGCCAGCAAGAAACACAAGTGGTCAGATGTTTAGACAGGTCTTCAAACAAGCCAATAGTTAAACCAGATTATCTAAACCAAAATGTCAGTAATAATCCCTCAATACACAGGAAAACTGTGTAAGTGCACAGTTAAGTGTAGTAGGTCAAAGTTTAACTAGGAAGTTTGTCTATATTTGATAGAAGTTTACAACAGAAAGTTTGGATAGAAAATCTACAGCTCGTCTTTGTTTTCTTTTATAAATAAGCTTGGCTATTCCTGAGGTTTGTTAAGAACCTGTCTCACTGTCGTACTCCTTTATTACCTTTTCAGCAATGTTGCCATATTTCCAGATCTTTCACAGCAGCCATTTTGACAACAAAGCAGGAAAAGCACTGGTGTAATTAATAACATTAATGATGCCTGCATTCCATTTAGTTTTCCAAATTTATGACTCTGGTATAGTGCATGACGGTTCCCCAGTATGACTTCCTTGGACACTTGAATGGAGCTGAGCCATTAATGTTATCAGTTGTACCTGTGCTTTTCCTGCTATGACAAGTCAAAATGTCTGCTGTAAAAAAGGTCTATATGATGATATATTTCATTAGGGTCTTTTTTTGTGATGAAGGGTTCACTACTAACAGTTTTCTTCCACTAAACTTTGAATGATCTACATAGAATCTACCACAGTGCTCAATAAATATTAAAAATAAATAAATCCGCACAATTCCCATGAATGCGTTATCACAGGAATAATATTACACCCACTTTAATTCTGGATTAATTTACATGTCCTTATTCCTACAGATTTCAAACCCAAGTCATTGAATATGATGTATAATGGAAATGAGTAAAGCAAATGATTATGCATGAAAAAAGTTATGAAAACCTCAAACTTAAAATGTATGCAAATGTTATGCAAAACAGGCTCAAAACAAGTGGGTGCCTCTTGCGTATTACTGTCTCTGTAATTTTTTCGGCTAACTTGTGTTTTATGAGATCTACTTTTACAGAAATGCCCAAATATGAACCTACCAGTCCTGTGACATGTCAGGAAGAAATGACTAGAAGAGTATACACTTTTAACAAAGAACAACATGAAAACATATTTGTGCAGTAGCCATCAAGCTTAAACTCTATCTGGTGTTAAATGGTTATGGTCCTTACAAGCACATCGCTGTTTGTCTTGAAGACAAGCCTGGGCGTGTCCTGAGTAAAGCTGTGCTGGGGTAATTTCCCACCGAGGCCATCGTCGTCTCTCGCCTGGGGGGGGAGAAATAATGGCTTCTTTTTACGGATGGACAAAATAAACAGGTGAACAGAGGCAACAAGGAAACTCAGAAATGGAAAACAACACTGAGAAAGATTAACAGAAATGGTGACTGTAAAATGGGTGAACAGTCATTGGTTTGTGGACAAACCAATCCACATGATTCACTGAAACAAAACTGTGTGTGTGTTTGTATGCATGCATGTGGATAGGTGAGGAGTCTGCAAGACATTCAAAGTGCTGCCTAGTACCTACCTAGTACCATGCTCACCCTTTTACAACAGAGATGGCATTCACCCCAGTACATCTGGTGTGCGTGCCCTAGCAACCAGTATATCCCATATAGTTCAAATCACACCAAGCAGTTGACAGTGTGATTCGCAGACATTTTCATGGTCCAATCCTGGTCTATACGTCAACTTCCCCCCTAAATCACACTCTTGTGATAATAGGCAATACTCTAATTCTCATCCTTACTGTCACATAAATTTGGATGATGCACACATTTCCAAGTGTCAAGCTAGACCAATCCACTACAGGAAGCTTCCATCTACCCTGTCACAATTAGGCAAATATAGAAGCTTAAAAATATGCCATCTTAATGTTCGTAGCCTCACTCCTAAACTAGATGAAATTAAGCTGAGAGTCAAAAGCACATATAATGGCAATTTCTGAATTGTGGTTAACCTCCAGTATCTCAGATAGTTTTCTTTATATTGAGAATTATTACCTCTATCGTAAAGATCGCATGGATAAGCCTGGTGGTGGAGTTGTCATCTATGTTTCCCAAAAATACAACCCCAGATTTTGTGAAAGTGAAACCTCGTCTAAGTCCCTCTTACTAGTCATAAACTTTACAAATCAACATGTTATTGTCACCTACAAACCTCCACATGTAAATTCAGCCCTCTATTTGTCACTACTCAGTGATGTTATTAAGTCTGTACAAATTAAGGAATTTATTATATTGGGTGACTTGAATTGTGATTGGAATAATAAGTCCTCCAAACCTTTAAAAGTCTGTGCCACAAAGCTGGGTATTTATCAATTAATAACAGACCCAAATAAAATGGGAAATAATAATAATTATTTAATATAAAATCAATCTTATATTCATGAATCCACCTATAAAATATGGATTGTCTGGTGTCATCCATACAGCATTATCTGAATCATCTTGTATTTGGTATCAGGAAAACAATAAAGACCCCCAAAAGGCATAACTTACACAAAAAAGGATAATTTAATTGAAACAATGAATTATCACTAGGTAACCCAGAGCGTATATTTGGTAACGTCAATCAGAAAATTGAGTCAATATGCAACAGCTATATTAAGGAGCACAGATTTGAATCTCGTCAGTCCATGTTGCCATGGATAGCTAAACATTGACATCATTTAATTGCTAAAACTGAAAGCACTCTCATTTAAAAAAGCCCTTAAGATCCACAGAAAATAGAGAGAACTTTAAGCGCATCAGAAATAAATCAGAAATAAATGTGTGGTTCAACTGTGAGAGGCAGAAGTATCATATTATCATAACCAAATATTTCAATCTCCTTCAAACCCAAGAGCTTTATGGCAAGTGTTATGAACAATTACTGGAGAAAAACCACATAAGAGAAACTCCAGTATCCAAATTTGTCACAATGGTGTTTTGGTAAGTGAAGCTGAGAAAGTGGTATTTATTTTCAATGATTACTTTATTTCTTCAGTTAAAGATTTAGCTAATACCTTTAATACTAGTCCTAATTTTTCCTGTACCCATATTTCAACTGTTTTCTTTCACTGAGGTTTTGCTAAACAAGGTAATAACTATTTTGAATTCACTTAGTAATTCTCATTCTACAGATATTTATGAACTTGACATGCAGTTTATCAAGACAAATGCAGATAGTTTTATTCCCCTTTTTCTTTCTCTTCATCCTATCAATCTCTGCATCAGTTTTTCCATCTTATTGGAAATTTTCTCAAATAGTTCCAGTTTTAAAATCTGATGATCCAACCATAGTTTCAAATTACAGACCAATCTCAATTTTACCAGTTATGTCAAAGATACTCAAAAAAACCCTCATAAATCAAGTGATAGAATATCTTTTTTTATTTTCTCAGTGAGTCTCAGTATGGTTTCTGTTCTAACCGATCAACTACATCAGCTTTGTTATTTTTTACTGAGCAGTTCCGCACATCCCTTAACCAAAGTGATGTCACTGAAGCAATATTTATTGACCTAAGTGAGGCATTCAACACTGTAAATCATCAATATTACTCAGTAAACTAAACTCTTTTCAATTTTCTCCTTCTGTTTTGAAACTGTTCTCTTCCTATTTATCAAACAGACCTCAGGTATTTAAAATTGGTCCCGTAACTTCTTCCCCCTCAACCTGTGATATTGGGGTACCTCAGGGTAGTATTCTTGGTCCATTACTCTTTCTCCTGTACATTAATGACTTGTAATTTTCTTTCTCTGACCCAAACACTGATGTGATAAACACTAAACTCTCTTCTGATTTTAATTCTTTGTATAACTGGTCAGGAACATGGCAGGCGAGGAACCATTTTTGTCCAGTGTCAATGTTCTTGTAATGTCTTTAATATTCAACAAGTTTGCAAGACAATTCCCCCACAAAAGCATTGGCAAGGCAACCATAAACAAATTCAAATATGTCCTCTGTGGAGTCTTGTGATTGGTTTGCTTGCTTCGTGTGAAAGCATCTTTTGTCAGACGGACGTAACCCTTTACATGCTTGTCCCTGCAATGTTACTGCTTTCATTCACACAGCCGTACCAGCATTTTCCCTGGAATGTTACTAGGTCTTGAGGTGGGAAATTGGCGGTACAGATTTCCCTGGATATCGATCTCTGCTCCCAGTCACACATGACCCCATGCAGGAAATGTTCCTGAACATTTCAGGGACTGCATGTGTGAAAGGGGATTTATTTTTCTCAGTAAACTCAATGGGAAGTTCAGGCTAATTATGCCATATTTACCGCAAAGGCCCTGCACACCCACACTTGTACTGTTTCCATCTAACATTTAACTGAAATTTCAGAAATTTGGTTAAAAAAACGCATTTCAATGTGTGTTTCCACTATGTTGGGCTCATCAAAATAAACAGTTGGTGGTGCTAGTTCTCCCGTGTGGTGCCATTAAATCATTGCAGAAGAAGAAAGCACAATGAGATGACAAACAAGCGCCAGTCAAACCTCAAATGTTGGATAAACAGATCATTTATTGTCATTATCTGGTTTTACTTTAAGAAAATGACTGACTATGATGACTGTGAGATTATTGGCTAGGAGATAAATTAGGTAACTATAATATTAACAACATGAAATAGCTGTCAATATTACAAAAGCACTATTTAGCGGGTTTGAGAAGTCATTGCACTTAGTGGCCCAAGCCAAAAATTTGTTGCATGTTGGTGTACAATATTTGACTGAATTTTAAAGTTACTAAAAGGAACTTTCATTTTGTGTTGATTTTAGCGGCCCCTGTGGAGGAAAGCGGCAGTGTTTCCCAGAATGAAGACTGCATTTCCCATGAGTACAACCGCCTCGTGTCGTAAAATCTTGGCTAGCCGTGTATTTTTTATTTCTTTTGGAAGTGAATGAAAGAAAGACGCTACTTATTTTTAATTCTATTTTTCTATTTTTTTATTTTAATTCTATTATCTTTTTTAAACACAACTGTTTGTAGGATATATGGCGATGAGGTAACGTATCTATTTATGGCTATGTTAGATTAATAATTGCAATATGATGATGGGGAAACAAAGTAAACTTTGTTTTAGTATTATTCATACACCTAGATTACATGTGAGGCTGCATTCACACCAAATCTGGCAATGCGCTAGCTTCCTGCAGGGCTGTGCAGAGGTGTGGGCGTGTTTATTTGTGCTATAGAATATAACTGCTGTGAAACAATCAGAAAATAAAGTTTTATTTCTCAGATTCACTGCTTTGTTCTTGCTACACCGCCACTTGCTCTTCATTCACTCTTAAGCTCACTTGACCATCACTGCACTGTCTCTCTCTTTCCTACTCGCTCTCTCTCTCTTTTTCTCTTGTCTTTTTTAAAATGAGTTGGGAAGCCGACAACAAGTCTAACTTTACTTTTAACGTTATCAAACGAAGAGAATATCCTCCCCTCTTCCCAGTAACGTCTTTGTAATCCCTCATGCTACAATGTTACATGTAATGTAAACATAGGTTTTTCCGGCCCACGTGCCTTAAATCGTTTCGTCTGATTTTGCAGGGAATCTGACCTGGTAGCAGGCATTCAGAATAACTTTATAGAAATAGCCAATCTTTTCACTGATGATCTTGTTTGCTTACGTAGGTCATACAGAGGCATCACAAGCATGATGAGACTGTTTCATAACCAGTTAAAAGTTCCTTGTAGTAACTTTAACATGCAATGCATTATTCTACAAATTGATTATTACAATGGGTACAGTAAAATACTTGCTTCTGACGTCCCATTCTGATTCTAATATTACAATACAAAACTCCTTTAAACATTTATACCTGCTGAAAAAGGAGCCACCTTCTCATGCACTTTGCGAGCCATTCATTATGCGCATTGTGAAAACGAAGGCAGTCAACACTGATATGCCAGGTGTGAGCAATTTTGTTACAAAGAAGTTATTGAAGAAGCTTTGCCTGGCACAATGCCAAATTGCTCCATTGTGTTTTGTTAAATGAAATGCACTTTCATATAATATAGACCTCAGTGTGATATAATTAGTTCATATTTTACAGCCATGGGACACTAAACCACCGTTATCAGAACTGGAGATTCAACCTCAATTCTACGTGTTCATCACACCGTTTGCAGCCCCCAAGCTGACATTTCAAACTGTGCCTATGCCATTGACAGGTGAACCACTGGCCTGAGCAGCTCTCTTTCATATCGTGTTCCCTTTAAATTGCTCGCTGCAACCTTTGATTTGTCATGGGTAATTTGGCCTCCAGCTCTGTTCATCTCACGATGATACCAAAGGGCAATTCTGGCATATATTTTACATTTTTTGTCCAAAGACTGATTGAGTTTGCCTCTGCTTCCATCTGCTTCCCTCACTTCCACGTAGGGTTTCCCATTCCAAGCATGACATAAATCAAATACTGCTGTCTTGTGTCTTGTGAAGCAGACTGTTATTTGTACCGGAACGGAAACAGTGCATGAATCTGACAGAAAACATTGTTCAGCGCTAACATTTTTACTCTGTAACAGGGGAGATTTTTAACTTTGCCGCAAAAGGTTGGAGAAAACAAAACCCAAGATTATCGGGTCATGGTTATTTAGAAGCTGTCAGTGCACTAAATGAACAGTAGGTGTAGGCTGACCCATTTCAGCTATTTTCTTTCCCTCACACACACACACACACACACACACACACACACACATATACACACATATGCACCATGTCTCCTCATCACACGGACACACTCCAAGACAGGTAAACTCACACACACACACACACACACACACAAACATGGGCAGGCATTTGAGGACACTCAGACACACACACTCACACATACAAAGATGCACCATTGTGCTATTATTCTGTCTCCAGTTTGTGCTCTGACCCTCTGGCCCTGCGCCAGTTCATTTCCATATTGTACTAATGAGGTGTTGGCACTGTGAACGAGGCGTGAGGCACACACAGGGAGCCACACACAGATAAAGGGAATGGAATTAAGATAGATAGATACATAGACAGATAGACAGATAGACAGATAGATAGATAGATAGATAGATAGAGAGATAGATTTTCATTTTCTGAAAAAAGGAAACACTATTCCCTTTTTCAGGTATCAGATATATTAAAAATTTGTGAGTGTTATAGTTAAATTCAGTCACCACTTTGCCGTAGCACCTTGGGGAAATGCAGCTTCAATGCCAGTTGTGTCTTTTTTGTTTTAAGTTGTTTTTTTCCCCCTTATCGCTGTTCCATCATGCCAGCAAACTGCAGCTGCCACCCAGCTGAAGTTCCTTATAAGAAGGACAGAGCAGGACACCGGCCGCCTAGCTCCCCTCTGGCGACTCCACTGTCCTGAGGGGACATCACACCAGCTGCCACTGTGCTAGCTTCCATCTGGGCACGGATACATGTCCAGGTGTGTGTGCCCATCACCTGCCAAAAGAGCCACATTTCCCACAGAAAGACGCTCACAGGCAGGCTTTCCAAAATCCAAAGACAAACACAGCCGAGCGCAGTGGAGCTCATCTCAAATCCTGAAATGAAGGTGCAGTCCTGGCACTACTCACATGACAGGCGAGAAAACACACTCCTCCAAAAAAAGACAAGTTTGTCTCTTCTACTTTTCATGTTTTGGAATGGCAGCGCAACACCAGCTCACTTCTGCTTGCAGTGCATCTTGTGGAAATATTTCTATACAGGCATTTTTAAGATAACTTAGATTACCTTAAGAGTGTGCACCAACAAAAACTGGGGTTTTTTACAGGCTGTCTGGTGAGGGCAGTGGGCACTATAATTTTATATGGGTTTTTTTTTCAGTAAAAACTGGCAAATCAGAAAAGAGTATCCAGTGCAGTTCTTAAAACGTTTAATGCTTCTGATTTGGAGCATTTTTATGTTTTCTTTCCTGCAAACAAATAGGTCTACGTAGAACTATTTGAGCATACTGCGGTGGCAAACCGCAATATAAATTCTGTTTTAATTGCAGCAAGAATGGTGCAGGTCAATTTCCTTCTACTAAATTCCTTTTTTAAAGAGTGCAGTAAATGCTTCTCTCAATATAAGTGCCTCTAAAAAAAACATCTTCTTTGCATACTGATTGTGAATTGTAAATTGGCAAATTGTTCTTGGAACTTCACAAGGTTGCAAAGAGCATTTCCTTGCTTAAGGTCATCATCACAATACACCTGTGATGTGCAATATGATGTGCGCCTGCAAATAATTTAATACATTTTGTACTGCGCTTTCTGTGTGAGTCTAATTTATCACACTTACGAGTTGAGAAAATGACACAAAGGCATGTAAGTTCATGTGCATGGCTCCACTTTTACAATCTCAACGCCTAGTTAGTGTGACTTACTTTTGTCTTTATTTGAGCTGAATGGCTGGCAGCTATGATATAATCACCTTCCTCTCTGTGCCCTGAAGCTGTGTCAGGCAGGCCTCAAGGCTTCCTAACCAGCAGTGAGCCCGAGATGCAATATGCAGACACATTACACACTTCATCACACACACAAAAGTTCCACAAGCAGCTACATTCATACACATAAGCACAGTTACGCACACACAGACCCACTCAGACACCCACTTCTCTCTTATTCATTTATTGCGCGCATGGCCTCCTTGGCTGCCGATGGAGATGCAAAGCAAATTGAGGAGTGTTAAGGAGCGGGAAGGCAACCACGGGGTTGTGTGTTAGGCAGCAGACGTGTGTGTGTGTGTGTGTGTGTGTGTGTGTGTGTGTGTGTGCGTTTGAGGTGATGTGACATTTCTGGGCTGACACGAAGAGGCACTCTGCCCCCTCGCGCCTGGAGGGAGCTCCTGGGGAAGACACTGATGGAGGTCTGGGGTCTCCGGGGGAGAATTTCATGTTGGAACAAAAAGTCCCGTGCTGCAGCAGAAACAACCTGTAAAACACAAGCTGGAGTCTCCTCGCTACCTGCTTAATGCTTTTAATTGCTTTTATGTTGCAGAAGACATTGTTCATATGCATATAGTTGTGTTTATTTGTATGATGTATAAAGATATAAAAATATAATAATAATGCATGTATATATTTAGTTTTTATCAATGCATGAACAAATATCATAAATCCCCTTATAGATGGCAAATAATAAGCCATGGTAAACTTTTTTTTTGATATAGTTTTTGACTTATTTCTCCTTCTAGCTGTTTTTCAACCGCAACATACCAATCTCGAACTCAACTCAAACCAAACTGCAAAGGAAAACAGATTGTAGGAGCTATTGCAACAGCAATGAGCGACATTTCATCACAGTTGATGTCGCAGCAATGCATTCATTACAGACTGCTGCATGCAGCATTTACACTGAAATCCAACCCTAACTGATATATGGATATGTTTCTTGTGTGGAATATAAGGCTGACTGAAAAAGCAAACCTGCACCTTTCTGCCACCATTCTTCACACTCACAGAGGGTAATTCATCACTACTAATTGCCTAACGTAATCTTGGCACTGTGTCCAATGAGCAAGCATGTTTATCGGTATATGTGTGGGTGTGAGACAGAAGAAGAAACCATACGACTGTTTGTTGAGAAGCTTCTGAAAGCAAAACTTCACCTGAAATTTAACTTATATTCCTTTAATCCACAAAACTGTCCGAGATCACAGCGTTGGTACATGTAGATTCTCAGTTGACTTTCCCTTCAGTTGGTATCTTTCCACTAAAACTGGCTTTTTCAGCGCACACCATGCAAACCAGCAAAATACACACACAGGGGCGGTTATTTGCAGTGCATTACAAAACAAGAAAAAGAGCCAAGCTGTGTCTCTGAATCAATAGTGGACAGTCAAAAAGAGAATGAGGGTGAGCAGGCAGAGCGAGGTGACAGACAGAATAATTGAGTAGTGCGAGCGGCGGGGAAGCAGCTCCTTCCATACAAACTAATCCAGAAGCTTAAAGCATACAGTAAACAGGCACATAAGTGATTAGCCCGAGTTAAACTATCAATCATCTTTTGCCACACACAAACGCACACTACATAATGTAGAGGTATGCAGAGATGTGAGAAAGTAGCAGCCATAGTCACCCTAGGAGGGGATTGGGTTTCATGGATGAGGCTGCTGAAGATATTTCATGCAACATAATGCCAGAGCCGTTGCCTGCCCCCTACATCCCCCCTTCTTCCCCCACGTCTCCTCTCCCCTATCCAAAGCATACACAGACATGAGATACTTTTTTTTTCAGCCGTGACAATATTTTTTTTCTGTTGGAAATAAAGAAAGCCTGCAGGCCGTGTTGTTGTGGCCAACCTTGTGGGTGCATGAGAAAAGAAACATGTGGGTATCGCTTACACAAATGGCCTGTACAAATGTGCGAGAGCCAGACAAAATATAGAATCTGAGCCGCTGTGGCAGAGCAGGCCTTTCCTGTGTTTGTGATGTCTGAACATGTGCATTCTGCTGATGGATGAGGGAAGCGTTCAACATGACTGATTGGTTCCTAACAGGAATGTAAATGTAAATTACAGTATTTCTATAAAATGTCTGAGATGTCATCTAAATTGGTGCAAAACTGATGACATTGTTGACACCTGCTGGTACATAGATCCAACAACAGTGATTTTTTAAATGCAGTTCCAATCTTAAAGCTGCCACATGTAACATTTCTGCTAAGAAAAAACTATACATTCTTGATGTTTATTTTTGACTTGTGTATTTATTTGGTCAAAACTGTAATTACCAAAAAGAAGAAATCAAAATGCAGACCAAACACTGAATGTGCAGGAGCTGCTGAGAACTCAGCAGGTGTTAAAACAACAGTAACGTGGTGGGTCTGTGCTAACGTTAGCAAGCTAGGCTAACTGGCTTCCGCTTTCTGAGTGGAGCCTCCGAATAGAGGCTAGTTGGCCTGGCTTGCTAGCGTCCAATTTCCAAGTGCAGCAGAATACAAACAGCACAATGAGTCCCCCCAAATGTTGAATGCTGTATAGGGGCAGACGTCTTAAATTGGTGACAGTATCAATGCTATGTGGGGGGAAAACACATACTGTATCAATGATGTGCTCTAGAGCAACACAGAAGTTCATGTTATATCTTCTATCAACAAGAGAATAAGTGAATAAAGAAGAAAAGACATTATTAGGGTTTTTGAGAAATATGTCCTTAATTTACAGGAGGTTATCAGTATTCCTGACCATGATTTTATTTATGTACGTTTGGAAATTTCAAAGTATCATATTTAATTTGAATATCATACATTGAATTATTTTTTTTTTTACAAGAGAAGGGGACTTATTCTTTATTTTTACCTACCTGTGTAACTGAATGAAATGTGTTCCTTCAGCAACAACTACAAAGCCATGCTTTACAGAGGTTTTTACAGTGGCTAAGGCACTTTGTTAGTGGATCACTTAATTAAATATTATTGTATCCAGTAATGGAGAACCTCAATAAAGTGGTTTTGAAGTCTGATCAGGCTGATCAGTATCAGATGTTGAATTAATTAATCATACTGCAACTAAAAGGTAAAAATGTACTTTATTATTATTAAGGTATTTTGAAACTTAGTTTTAAAGTAAAGGTTATGTTGGAACACCAGCAAAAAGACAGGTTGACTGGCAAGCTATGCGTCAGAGCTCATAAGGTAAAAGATTTTCTCTAAGACTGATATGATCTCCCCTGTCACTTTAAAATTCAGACTTCTCAGCTTGCATGAAGAGCTGTCACTGCGATGAGAAGACATGCTTTGACATTTGTGTCAAAAGTCAGAGGCTGATTAATAGGGAGAGTGTAGAGACATGGGAAAGGTGTTGCTGTATCTTTCCTTTTTTACCACACCTGTTCGCACTTTAAAATCCATTGAAATAAACCATCACAATACATTCAATCTCTGCCATTGTCAGCCCAGGGTCAGAACATAATTAAGAGGTAATGAAGCTTTAAATAGATTTCCTATTTGAACTGAACAAACTGCAAATGTGCCCGATGTCTACAAGATCATTTTTATAATTGTAACATATAACTAAAAAATAATTAGGGTCTTCTAAGTAAAAGAAATAGAGTAAAATCTATATAGCAGGTCTTACTGTCTTGATTTTGAATGTCATAGCAGCCAACTTTGTAAAACTGACTTTTATTTCTGTTTAATTATACATTAGGCCAATCAGCTTTACATTTGATGTCATGTATACAGCCTCCTTGATTGATCTCTGATAGATATAGTGCTGCCTTGTCAACTTTGTTGCGTGTCAAATAGCATATACCTTTATGCTCTTTTTTATGACCTCCTCTGGAGCTCAGAGATCAAAATAAAACCAGTTCAAAAGCTGTGTTTTGATCTGATATGAAGCTCAGTAGCTTTTGCAACTGTCACATGTTCTCCCATGAGGTTTCAACATGTCAGAGATTCCTTGTCATCACCAAGACCAGATAGATCATTTGTCATCATTTCAACATTTAGTACAATGAAAACTACAAACTTACTATAAAAGTAAATGTGCTACAATGTTAAGGTAGAAAATGAAAAACAGATACTATGAGCAACAGTACAGTAGACACAAGGCTCTGCTTGATTCTCATGCTTTGGGAAAAAAGTGTCTGAAAACAAAAGAAATTGGATATCACTAACTGAAATGAACAGACATACTCTAAGTGCACCCCTATCTGGTTCCTGCTCCAGTGCAGTGCTCAAAAAGTGATTATGTTTGGATGAATAACTGACTTCAGGACAGACAAGCAGGAGAGTAAAACACAGCATACTCACAGCGTAACTCCTTATATATCCCAGCTTTGGTACAAGAGAGAAAGGAGATTGTTTAACTACAGTCATCGGGGGCAAAATGAGAACACAATAACAACTTTGATATTTGCTGTCTTGCCTCTTATGCATCATGATGACCAAGACATTTTTGAGTTGATCGCCTAGAGGTGTTTTTGTAGTAAAACCCATGATTTATTCTTAATGGTTTCTGTATTATGTATTATTCATTTCGTATTCAAGCCAAACCTGAAAAAGTAATAAGAGGGGTTTTAAGTTGACATTTATAAACAAGATATTTAGTTAAAAAGCCTTGTGTCATGAGTCAGAATTTAGGGTCATAATTGCTAACGTGATAAAACAGATAAAACTACTACTCACAATATAAAGACTATTAAAAAGTCATGAAAACTGTCTTTAGCTTTTTCAGAAGCAGAACATGACAACAAAAGTCACAGTTTATGGCGACCATATTGGTGGTTGCCCTGGTAATAGAAGGGATACAGTAATTGCATTTTTGAACTCAACGGAACTGAGTAGACATAGTTTATTTCTGTGCTTTTCCATACAAACGTGAACATTACTGAACTAAATGATTAATTTGTGTGTTAATAATGTTAGCTTTTAGCTGGAACGCTATAGTATCACGTTAGCTAACCAACAGTCTTACAAGTTTTGTTTGCCCATTGGTAAAGACATCAAGGAGAAGCTACGGTTTGCACTGTAAGTAGATAGTATGCTAGTAAGAAGCTAAAAGTCCTATGTTAACATTAGTCAGCTAAATTTTCCTACTGGCTAGTTGGCTAAAACCTTACTTCTTGAGCTACAGTTTGCTTGAGTATAGCAGTGCTAACTGTGTGAGCTAAATTTGGAAATCATGGAACCTTACTGGGCCTTTGACTTTTCAGCCTGGTCTCACAATTTTTTTTAACATGATTATTAGCAAGTAGGACGAATATTTCCCCTTTACCAAAAGATAACAATAAATGAAAAAAGATGACAATAAACAGGATGGTAGAAGGGCTACATACTGTACATTTGCCATCAAATTTAAAGACCTGGGTTCAGTCCCAACTCATGCAAAGCAATCGTTGTTACATTCTCATGTTTAGTACAAGCATTTATCATTAATACAAATAAATCAACAAGACAACACTTAACCAAAGTTGTTTTAGCTAACTAAATGTTAACTTCAACCAAAATTGTTTGCTTGCCTAAACTTAAAGAAGTCATTTGACATTTTAGGAAATACGGCTATTCATTAAGAAATTTACACCACGTAACTCCCTCTAAAACCACAAATTGTCATTTACCTTACTGTTTGTGTGCAGATTAGACAAATGATATATAAAGTGTAAATTAGTGAGCTTTAGAGGAGTTGATAGGCAGACTTTTTACCTTTCAACAGAGTCAAGCTAGCTGTTTTCTAGTGCTTCCAGTCTTCATACTAAGCTATGATAATCACCTCCTGGCTCCAGCTCTGATTGATACCATGAGATTGGTATCAATCTTCACATCTAACTCTTAAATAAACAGAGAATTTGCATATTTCCCAAATAACTGTCCAACTATTCATTTAAATGTTAGGACCTCTTTAGCTAATGAACAATATGACATATGGCATCATATCAAATTGACACTATTTTTACGATCGTTCACCACATGGTGACAATCAATAATTTCTTCATGTTAATTTTATGCATTTTTGAGAAAGTGTTGCCAGTTTTACATTTGAATATTTGAATCTACACCGACTTATACCAGCAGCAATGTTTCAATTTCCCCTTGGACTTCCCTGATGATGATCACATGTGCTTACCAGGAGAATTTTCACGGAACTGCAAAGCCTCTATAAGAAGTGACATTAAGTGTCTTGCTGATGATTAGAAGGAATTTTTTACCTTGTTTCTCTTAAAATAGGCTCTGCGGCAGGCGGCGAAGCACTTCTCACTGCAGAAACTCTTCAGCTCACTTCCCATGCTTAGAGAATAGCGTTTGACGCCAACCTTCTGGCACCAGGCGCACATGATCTGCACATTGGATGCATCTTCATCTAGAGAAAAACAGTCAGTGTTTAATTCAATGGGGAACAACTTCTTTTTTTTCCTACATTATCTCTTCTTACCCCACAGACTTTTATCCATGCACCTTAAAGGATCATCCTAAATATTTTTTTAAACTTGGGATTTATTTTATAAGTTTTTACATCAAACCTTTTTACATAGTATTTTTATTTGTTTCACTATAGTTTCACATGATCATTACTGGCTGGAAATAACTGGAACAGTTAAAACTCCTCATGTCTTATGTTATGACCAATATTGACCTTGTGGTACATGCCTTGTACTTTGTTATCAAGGTCACACTGATCGTGATTACAAAATAAGCTTGAGCAAGAAGGATATCTATTAAATTATAAGTGCAAGTCCATGGCAGAGAATTTCAAGAAGCATGTAACAACTAGATGTATTAAAACACAAGGACTAAAGGCATTAACTCCACTGATTCAGCACAGCTGCTGGGCTGGTTAAATCCGCTCAAGATTCAAGCCACAAAACCACTGTAGGATTTATAATGATGCCCTGCCATGGGTAAATGCAGCAGAACCGGATGAGCCTGGGACATGGGAAGATGCCTATTTGTGGCTGTGCTCTGTGGTATTAGAGAACCTGAAGTGGACGCGAGGATATACTCTGATTATATTCATGCTGGAGAAGACTGACGTCCACGCAGAAGGCTCAGACAAAAGGTATCATATCGTATGTGAACGAGGCTGCTGATGTGCATTGTCTGTGAGTGTATTCACTACACCAGGGTCACATAGACTTTCAAATAATTCTTGTAGTTTTCGTTAGCCAACATAAATGTCTGCTGGGTGGAGTTTGTGGCACAGAACAATGGAACAAAGAAAGTAGAGAGCTTGAATGAAGGTATTTGTGAAACAGTTCAGTTAACTTCCACTCACTCCACACACATTACAAAAACAATAAAAATGTATATGAAAGTATATGATTTTGCCTCCCTTTTTTCCCTGTATTCCAAATTGTTCATGATGAGGGCACTCCAGCCAGAAATAAATAGATACATAAATAAATTTACCCAGTAGCCCACAATGACAGACAAACACAGACAAGACCAACACTGGACATAGTTTGAGACACTTTGCCAGTAAAAGTCACGGTTATTTTGCAAAGGTTGGGGTTGCTAACAATGCACTAAATTGTGCAGTGATTGTAGACAGTTACTGTGTTAATTGGCCAAGTATAGAAAGTAAGTAAATAATAAATGGGGACAGTTAAAAAAAGAATCAAATGAGACAGTAACAATTGGCATTTAAAAAAATCCAATTATGATTTTTTTTTTCAGCCACAATTTCTGATTGTGGCTGTGTGACAATTGCCTGAGCAATGATGTTGATGGAACTGTGCTTTTCTACCCTGTACTGGAATCAAATCCCACAGCTCAGCCTGTGTGGTCATTAAAGAGAAATGAATTGTATTTGTACTTCCTCAGGCATTTTTTCAAAAACAATTTGGGCAGTTAAGGAGGACTGCAATAGGTTGTCAATAAATTTATCTAGTAACTACTGTTTTTTAAATTTGTTTTTGTGCAAGAGTGTGGATTTATATCTCAGTCAGTGTGTCATTTGTTGAAATTCATGTCCTGTGTGAACCGGCAGACTTAAGTTCTCCTTACAAAGATTAAGACAATAAATTCCAAATAATAATAATAATAATCCAGATCTCTTCCATCTCCTCACATCTATATTTATCAAATCTACAGTTGACCTCCTTCCTTTAATTAAAACACATATTATTCTATAGTATTACCCCCTAAAATCTAGAGAAACGTCTTCAAATCTAGTTCCTTGTTTAAACCTTGATTCAGTGGTATGTAGCTGCAGTACTGCTGTGTGGTCAGTGTGGGCAACAAATTATTTTAACAGACCCTCAGTGACAGTGAAATGCCTCCTCTGTGGTAAACTGCGACTGCTGGTGATGAGCTGCAGGCTTTTAGTGCCGTCGCTGTTGCAATGAGAGAGATCCTCCGAGATTCTCTCCAGTATCTCCCAATTATCACATTATGACTACGCGGGTGTGAGGGTGAAAAAACGCAGGCCCATTAGTCTTTCACCCCCGCTCACCTCCTCATCGCATGCTGGCCAGGCTTTTCACCTCTTGTTGAGCTTAATGGATCTACAGGGCCATCAGACTTTAAGTAAAGACTAACTCACAATTAAGGGAATAACTCCCTGGGGCCCTAAAGACAGCACGGTGGACCCAACATGCATATTTTATGTCTTTCCTCTGTTCTACTCTCCATCTCATTCCTATAGTCTCTCTGCCTTTGTGTGTCTTCCTATCTGGACTGCTGCCCACTGCAGATAACAGAAAACAGGAAAATAAGAATCACAGTTTTGCCAGACGAGTACCTTTTAAACTGACTGAGTGGGTGGATCTGGGTTTGTACATTGCTTGGAATAATGTATGTACCACAGCATAATGAACAGGATCGAAGTCAAGACATGAAATCATAATATCTTTCACAATATCTCAACATTTTCATACAAAGATACATCTTGAGGTGGAGTTGTTTATCGCCTTCCCACATCTGCCTGGCACCTCATAACAAGCCTATCTCAAAACATGCACATCTGCATGAGCAGGAAGAAACGCGGCAGTAATTATGCAGCCTCCATACTAAATGCCACCATCATCCACCGTACCTGCACCTCAAAAGGTCCTTTGTCGGATTTTGCGGGGCACATGAATAATTCAGCGCATGTGTGGGGGTTGGTGGTGTTGGGGGGCGAGTTGAAGGGGGTGTTGGCCGGGTGGTGGGTTGGTGCTGGGCTTTAAATGGGACCACACCATCTGTTTCCCCGCCTAGGCAGGGCCAATGGGGACTCCTCTTGGGCGATGCCAAGGCGGCTCGCTCCGTCCGCTGGGGCGTACCAACCTCCTGTGCCACAGCAGACGCAAGGGATAATGAAGCCCTCTGTCTGGCCGAGGAACGCGGACATTTTCCTCAGAGGTGGGGAGGGGAGGAGGGGTAATATTGACACTTGGGCAGGTGGAGGAAAACAAGGTGTACAGCAGGTAGCTAGCTCATTAGTCGCCTGTCCCTGCCTGATTTGGAGGCTTTCAGCCATTGCAAAGACAGAAAGTTGTCATGTTGCATAAACATTCAGTTTTCTTGCTGAGTGCTGGAGAATCAGCAAGTAGGTTTATACCTTCAATACAGTGTAATCTGCCTGGAGAACAGCTGTGGATGCAATCTATGACTTTTTTGCTTGTTGTGTGTTCTGACTGTGGAAATGTCTGCGTATGTGTGTGTGTGATTGTATTTGGGCATTTGGGCGAATACATCAGCAATCAGCAATGGAGGGAAAATAACCTTGATCTTTTTGGAAATTGAAAATGTAGCCTTGTGCAAAACACACAAATGGATAAGCACAAAACCACTGAAACTTTCATTCTGGGCTGGTCTTCCTATTTGAGTACTTTTTGATACTGCTTTCTGCTGGCAATCAACATGTTTAAGTGTTTTCCAAACAAAAAGCTTCTTTTCAATTTATCTCCTGCATGTATCTTTCCAAAAAGGTGTCTGTGCTCCCTACCTGCAGGGGGCTTGATCAGTGGTGGGGGGATCATGGGGACAATGATGGGCAGGTTGCCATGTTCCTTGGTGCTAGGCGTGGAAGTGGACGGTGTGGTGGAGGGCTCTGTGACTCCGTTCCTGGAGGCTGGCAAAGACTGGGAGCTGTTGGCTCGATCCGGAGGGCCTTCGCTGCTCTCTGTTGAAGCTGGGATTTTTGGCAACAAGTTTTCTAGACGGGAGAAATTGAGGAAAATTAAGCTATTAAGTTACTTAACAACTGATGAGGTGCTGCTGCAGTCACTTCAAATCCTGCCATAAAGTAACAGCCTAACTTGCCTAAAATGTGACTCAATGGATCACTTTCACTACACTAGAAGCACAAGTGATGAAGCATGTCTATTTTTTTTACAGTGGGCTTAGACAGATTTATGTTTAAATCTCATCACTTATAGCAAGAGGCTGATTAATAAATACATTTTCAGTCATGTTCAACATATTCACAGCATCCATATGTCATGTTTCATGATTCATTCATGAGCAGTTAATATTTACACAAGTAAAGTACTCCTTATGCAGCACATGATCATATGCTGGATAATGAAGCAGTTGAGAATGTTGACTGCCAGGCCAGTCAGGCAAAAAATGCATCCGCTCATGTTCCTATACAATGCCTTTTAATTAAGAAAAAAACACCATAATAGCATACTATACCTTTGAGAACAGAGATGTGCTGTGGCGTTTCCCCTATCTCTAGGTTGTCTGAATCTCTCAGCTCCACCTTGTCATAGCCGTACCAGCCCAGCAGCTCATTCATTGTGTTCTCTGCAAAACTCTGCAACACAAAGAATTGGCTGGTTAGACTAACATAAAAGGTCTTTAAACAGGAATCACTCTGATTAAAAAGAAAGTGATGTAGACAGTATCAAACTTGAGTTGTAAATTATGCAATACAAGGAGCTGCATCACGCAGTGATGTGGGAAATATCAAATAGCAGCAAATTAAAGGTGAGGTGATTTCCACATGAAATATAAATGTTACCCAAACAAACATCTTAACATTTGGAACAGTACGCAGATGAATTAGATTTGAGAACACTCAAAAATGCGAACAACAAATTAAATGCAACAATTTGGTATTTTCACTGCATATGCTGCTCTTTTCCTGAAACTTGACTTTAAGACTAGCTCCTTTGATCTGTCCACAACACCACATTTCTTCAACTAATTAGGCAAAGATACTGAGAGACTCAAAATTTAAAGCTGTGCCTGAAGAAAACCACAATGTAGGTTTTTCTTCCAGGTCTCATAAGTAGTGGTAAACCTGATTGAGGCTAACTCCTGTCCAAACGCTGCAGTGTGCATCCAGCTGAACTAATGGTCCCACAATTAAATAGGAGGATTTTATCAGAGTGCAATAAAAAGAATCTTTGGGGTCTCCACTGGCATTGAAAAATACAGTTCTGGGGGTTTGAACAATATTTGGCTGCACTGCATGAGTTTGTTGTGGCTGACACACTGTTGGGCAGCTGATTGTTAAAGCAATAGTTTGACATTTTGGGAAATATGCTTACATGCTTTCTTATCAAGAGTTAAATGAGTAGATTGAAACCACTTTCATGTCTGTCCATTCAATATAAAGCTGGAGCCAGGAGGCAGTTAGCCTTGCTTAGCATAAAGACTGGCCCAAAGCTCTGCCCAAAGGTAAAAAATACGCCTACCAGCACCTCCAAAGCTCACTAATGAACTCATTTATGAGCTATATGCTGTTTCGTTCTGTTTCCAGTCTTTATGCTAAGCTAAGCTAATTGCCTGTTGGCTCTAGCTTCATATTTAGCTTATAGACACAAGAGTGATATCAATGTCCTCATCTTACTCTTGACAAGAAAGTAAATATGCATGCTTCCCAAAATGATGAACTATTCCTTTAAGTAGTTTTCAATATTCAACTAATTAAATATCAAAGTAGATACATTACAAGACTGATAACAAGAGTGTATTTCAGTACACTAGTCCGTCATTGTAAAGAACCAATCACAACTCAGTAAAAACACTAATGGAGTTAAATAGTATCACAACTGTCACTATACAGTAAATAACACTTAAGTTAAGAAAACATCATTGTCCAATAAATATTAGCTGTCATGTACCACAGTTGCTTGAATAGCATTGTACCATGTTATTGACCTTCATGCATTCAGGCATGGCAGTAATATCCCAACTTTCTCCAGCAGCACAGCAATGCAAAGTGCTACACAGGCAGTTAGCGCAGATACAGTATATGAAAATAAATGCAACTCCATGCAGGTGAAACATTAAAATATTTCCTCCAGATAGCCTCTCACAACACACCAAATAACTGTACTGAAAACAAAAACCATAACCCTGCTAATGCACATGGCCCATTATTACCATACACCCCTCAGCTGGAATATTCCCACATGCATCGATTCACTGAACCCTAAACTACGGTAAAAGCTTCAGCTATCGTTTGGCTCTAAAATGTACATGAAACTGTTCTTTCTGGAAACAAACTACAGCAGTACGTCTGTATATCTGTGTGATAAAATATTAGTCACAGGTCACTTAACTATCGGCTTAAAGGGAACACTGGTCCTCACTGCTCTGAAGAGATTTTTTTTCACCATTTTTGTTTCTAGTGAATAACATTTTCAGAATTTATGATAAAAAAAAAATTCCGATATAATGATAAACACCTCAAGCTCAAATATGGACCAATCTAGCCTTAGATATGGGACGTGCCTGTCAATTAACGCACAGCAACAGCTTGTAGAATCATATTACAGGCTTGCAAGGACAAATGCTCTCACCGTGCAGCAATGTGCTGTATGTTGTCACAGAGATGAACCGCCTAGTCTTGCCATTGGTGGACTTCCTCGGCATCAAATTGACAAGACACGAGTCAGTTCATTATTTTACAGCCAGTCCCACTTTGCTCTGTACATTATCTCATCATGGCAGCAGACGTCAGTCAATCTCATCTCAGCAGTTAAATGTAAATTACAAACAGCTCCTGTCGATATGTTAAAACCGAAGTGATCATGTCGGAGTGGTTCAGTGCCACCCAGCACATCTGACTCTTAGCTGATCCAAATTTGACAGCAAAATATAGACACACACATCAGCAGTGCAGTATGTACAATTGTTGTCTGAAGTTGACTTTAAACTGCCAACATGACTGCGTTCTGAGAGGAAAAGGGCAAAAAGCAAATTCAGATTGTAGACTAACCTCCCTCAAAGATTTCCTTCTTGTCACCACTGTAGAATCTCAGTAACAATTTACTTTATGTCCCCCTATTTCACATTTATAAGCAGTACATAAATAGCTAATAAATGGTTTATAACACACTATATATATAAGATATAAGTATTTATTAATGTAATTCCTGTAAAAACCTCTGTAGGCATCAATAAATGAAGTCTGGTATCTAAACTGATAATTAATAAGAATATAGTAAAATACAGTTGTAATAATATATTATGTCTTTATAGGAGATGTTATATTGTTAAAACATACTTACATTAATAAACTCTTAAAATTGTCCTTATATCTGCTTATAACTACATTACAATGTGTTATCAACCATTTATTAAATGTTCATATACTGCTTATACATGCTAAATAAGGTGACAGAGTAGTAGTAGTTTCATTAAAGCAAAGATGCTGGGGTGTCAAGTCTAACTGTTACGTGTTCATAAAACATAATGAACATAACAGAAACACGAAAATAAATGTAAAGGATAGTTACTTATAGTAATTATCCTTTACTTGCTTTCTCAATATCTGATAATTGCAACAAGTCCTCCAAATTAAACAACAAAATACATTAATTGTAACTTCCCTCCAGAACAACACATAGAAGCATCCAAGCAAATGATGTCTCAACAAACACATCTCTTCCATACTTTCACAGAAAATAGGATGTCAGGTTCGACAGTAAGGGAGAAGGATGAGATGTCACACTGAATAAAAGATTTAGCATACACATTCAATTTAAAGCTGCTCTGGGTAACTTCATATGTTGGCAGAACAAGTTTGCAAACTATTTGAACTTTAACAGCCTGTATCTGTGTAAGGTGAAACAACCTCAGCACATTGTAAACAGCAGGTTCGTGTCCAGTGTTTCATACTAAAAGGAGAAACAGAACAACTTTGTAGAGTCCAAATTTCTCTGGAGAGAGTGTTCAGTCACTGCTGGAGGCACTTCTGAAGTATTGATTGGTGATTTCCTGTGGGTGGAAAAGTGACCGCATCTGTAGCCAGAATTTAATTTGCGGCAAATAAAGTGAATCTACAAGGTCTCAGTCGAGGTAAAGGAGCCCCACAGTGAGATTTAGACTGATAAAACGGTGTATTTTCACAGCCTTGTGCACCACTAAAAGAAAAAAAAAGAAAGCAATGGTTTGAATGGCTCATCATACATGCTAATACAATATGAGCTGGTGGACACTGAGTGTGGACTGTCCCTGTCTACATCCTTCAAACAACAGGTTGGTCCACTGACTCAATTACTTGACACAAATTCAATTGACAGAGCATCAACACAAAGCACAGTTTGGATATTGCTTACACTGATATTACAATAATACAAGTGGGGCAGAACCCACACACACACACACACACACGCACTTGTTTAGACTGAGGCAGAAGTACAGTCTGTCATGGCAATCTTGGTTTCCAATGATTTCTACAACTCCTATTTTTCCGTGATGAAATGATTGGAACACATATTTCTTTGTCACAAAAAAACATTCTTGCATTTTAGTTCCTTTATAAATTTATCTTATCTTATCTTTATCTCTTGTCTTCTGCAAATATGACAAACTGACTGGGTCAGAAATATACATAAAGCAACTTGGATTATCAATTTTGGTGATGTAGAAAGTTGTGTGAGTCAAATTTCCTTTGTGGCATGGCCTTTTAACTTCCTGTGAGAGATTATGACTAACTACAGCTGGTGACTTCTCTCAGCACATTTAAATAGAGCTTTTTTGATACACTTATCACACTCAGCCACAAACACTACAATGGGAAAGTCTAAGGAGCTCAGCACTGATCTGAAAAAGCGGATCATTGACTTGAACAAGTCAAGAAAGTCACTTGGAACCATTTCAAAGTAGCTACAGATCCCAGGATCCACTGTGCAAGTATAAAGTGCGTGGCACAGTTGTGTCGCTGCCACGATCAGGAAGAAAACGCAAGCTATCACCTGCTGCTGAAAGGAAACTGGTCAGGATGGTCAAGAGTCAACCAAGAACACAGGTGTCAGTGTCCACAGTCAAGCGTGTTTTACATTGCCATGGGCTGAGAGGCTGCTGTGCAAGAAGGGAGCCCTTGCTCTAGACTGACGTTTGCTGCTGATCACATGGATAAAGAAATGGCCTTCTGGAAGAAAGTTCTGTCATCAGATGAAACAAAAATTGAGTTATTTGGCCACAATGACCAGAAATATTTTTGGAGAAGAAAAGGTGAGGCATTTAACCCCAAGAACACCATACCTACCGTCAAGCATGGTAGTGGTTGTATTGTGGTGCTCTGGGGGCTGTTTTGCTGCTTGTGGAACAAATGCTTTACAGAAAGTAAATAGAATAATGAAGAAGGAGGATTACTTCCAAATTTTTCAGGAAAACCTAACATCAACAGCCAGAAGGTTGGGTCTAGGACACAGGTGGGTGTTCCAACAGGACAATGATCCCAACACACATCAAAAGTGGTAAAGGAAGGGCTAAATCAGGCTAGAATTAAGGTTTTAGAATGGCCTTCCCAAAGTTCTGACTAAAACCCCATTCAGAACATGCGGACTGTGCTGTAGAAACAAGTCTGTGTCAGAAAGTTGAACTGCACCAATTCTATCTTGAGGAGTGGTCAAAGATTGAACCAGAAGCTTGCCAGAAGCTTGTGGATGGCAACCAAAAGCGTCTATGTGAGGTGACCCAAGGGACATTTAACCAAATATTAGCATTGTTGTATGTATAACAGCAGATTTGGTGACATTTTCAGAGGACCCATAAAAGAACCAATATGCATGAGTTTTTTTCGGTGACAAAAAGTATGTGTTCCAATCATTCCATCACAGAAAAATAAGAGTTGTTGATATTATTGGAAATTCAACACTGTCATGACATACAGATTCTTTAAACTTTATGTAAACTTTTGACCACAACTGTATCTCTTCACATATTTGAGACACTGTGGCACAGTATAGGAATGACAGAGGCAGATTTCCTCCTGTTTAATCAGCACATTCGCTCCGTTTCTAAGCATTTTAAAGAGATTTATTGTGTTGTATTTCTGTCTCAGAGAAGTAGTGCTGCTCTAGGATCAGTTTTGCCACCGTTGTGCTTTGTTCATACAGAGCATATACTTTCTGCTATTCTGTGCAGAAGTTAATTTTTGCCACACTTGGTGGGAGGACTTGGTCTAAATGTTGGGAAGGCATTATTAATGAAGAATGACAGGAGCTATTGATCTGTCTGATATGAAATACCACTGTGGTGGAGTGGTCAATGGGTAAAGGTGCAGGGCGCTGTTTCGAGTCAATGACAGGTGAAGTCAAAGCACCGTTACGGTGATGAGAAACACCATGCATGCACAGAATGTATCTGCAGGAGCATTTTAGTGTATAGCATGCAAACTTTACATATCTAGAACCTTTAAAAGGCGAGCAAGTTCTAATTTGCTAGTTTTTGTTTCTACTATACATGAAAAATTAGACAGTGTCATCAGCCAACAATTTTAGCAATTATTACAGTAATTTAAGTCTTATCCAAACACTTATCATCTCAGCTTTTTGTCAATGTTTCAGTTTCCGTTTTTTTCCATTGAAGATTTTAAATTGGTAGCTAAAGCAATGAAGGCTGTTAATGAGGACAGCTCATGTTTGCAGATGTAACAAAATTTCTGTTTGAACAATGATGAGTGACAGCAGTGCTTGCTCTGCCTGAAGGTTCCTGGAAGTCAGATTCAGTACCATTTTCTGAGCACAGCTAAAGTTGGGTTCTGACAGCTATATACACAACCATATGAACACTCCATGAGGATGTTTTTTCATAGTATTTTGCATCGCCTTAAGTTATAAATGAAATGGCATTTTTCTTTTAAATTAAGGAGACATTTTGGTTGCTGTCCTTTCTGTGTGGACTTCGGCACCAAGATATCCCAGATCTTCCGGATGTATGTAACATGCCGGTCAGATGAACTAGAAACGGTAAATATACTGAGCGCAAGTGATCTTGATTCTTAATAGAATTAAAATTATTCAGGTAAACAAAATAAGCTGAGAGGCTGAAAATCTCCTGAGTTTCCTGGTACAATTTCAGTCCTTTCCCCATTAACAAACAATAATCAATATGTAACAATTAAACAAAAAGTGACAGTGCCCAACAGACTGCACCCATTGGCAAGCACAACTGCAGCAATTAGCGCCAACAGCAAGAGAAAATCCTCCTTTTGAACATGTCTGTGAAGATTCTCAGTGATCCAGGTCATGGTTATCCAAGGAGGGTTTGGTACAAAGCAGCGGTGTGCACAGCTCCAAGTCTTAAACAGAGTATTGGGTGCATGGTTGTGGTAAAGATGAAACAAACAAATCACCAGCACTCATGGATTTATCTTCTTATTGTTTTTAATTGTGGACAGAGAAGGCTTTATCCAAGAAGGCTTGAATCAAGGATAACTGGACTTGATGGTAGATACTTGAGGACATTTCGCCCCTCATCCAAAGGGCTTCTTCAGTTCTAACTGACTGGTGGGGATTCAGGAGAAGCTAGGAGTTATCAGAACCCTGCACCACCGAGATGATAGCGTACCAAGAGAAGGAGCACCTAAAGGAGGCCCTTAAAGCTTGTGGATACCCCAACTGGACCTTTGAGAAAACAGCCACAAGAGTCAGGAAGAACACCAACACTGCGGATGATGAAGAAAAGAAGAATAAATGCAACATCATTATTCCATACGTGTCTGGAGTATCTGAGAAACTCTGGAGGATTTTCAACAAACACCGCATCCCTGTGATTTTCAAACCAAGCAACATGCTAAGACAGAAACTGGTCCACCAAAGACCACATACCCGAACACAAGAAAAGCAATCTAGGGTATGCTATCCAATGCAGTGAGGAATACACAGACTTGTATATCAGGGAAACTAAACAGCCATTAAACAAACACATGTCTCAACACAGGAGGGCCAATTCCTAAGGCCAAGACGCAGCAGTTTACCTGCAGCTGAAAAATAAAGTACACTCTTTCGAGGACAACAACATACATATTTTCGATAGGGAGGACAGATGGTTTGAAACAGGATTGAAGGAGGCTATCTATGTCAAATTGGAGAAACCATCTCTCAACATCTCAACATGTCAACACCACTTATCCCCCACCTACAATGCTGTCCTTTTCTTAACATCCCTTAACAACAATTCACATTTGGCCTCTGGTGACGACTGTTGTTTACACTTGGCCTCAGGTGACTCCAATGACTCTAACAACTGTCATTACAACAACCAGGAACACTAACGAACCAAGTGGTATCAATGGCCTTGATAATGACCCCACAAAGGTTAAATACCTTGGACTCCGTTCTAGTCAGTTAGAACTGAAAAAGCCCCTTGGATGAGAGGTGAAACATCTTCAAGTATCTACAACCAAGTCCAGTTGTCCTCCATTCAACCCTTCTTGGATTCCTTTTGAACAAATGAGTTGGGGCATAACCAAACCTGAATGTACTCCTAAGTAAAACGGATGTAGCGGTAAAATAACCACATCATGGAGACAAAAACACAGCATCTCTCTGTGTCTCTCATTCCCTCCTACCATCCTGTCCTCTGCGTCACCCTACTACTTTGAGAAAGTGGGAGTATTATTAAGAGTGGAATCTAATCCTGGTTGGCGGCTCATCAAAGCAGCGGCACCAACATTGGATCTGGTGAGCTGGGGAGGAAGAGGCGTTGGAGGCTCAGCAGCAGCCACAGATGTCTATATGTTATACTGGATGTATAGTCTTTTCATCAGACCTAACAAAAAATCTGTTTATCTGCTTTATTCATCCCAGAGGCTTCTGAGAGCCTCTAACAGAACAGAGGTCAACTAGAAGTGCAACTTATGATTTAAGATTTTTAGTGGGCAATGACTAGCTAAAATGCATGGCCCTGGAATGGTGTATTCAGTTGGTTGGTCCATCAATCTGTGCACAACACTTTGGTCCAAAGCACAATATCTTGACAACTACATGAAATTTGGAATGGATAACCATGACCTGCAATGGATGATGCCTAATGATGTTGTTGACCTTTTGTGGAGCAAAAGTTTTGTGTTTTGGTGACTTCCACAATTTTTTTTAATATAATGCCACTATCAGACCAATATATCCACAAGTGCACAATACATATCCAAATCTAATGAAGAGGTGGTCTTGAAGTTTGCTAAGCTATGAAATTTACTGAGCACATACTTTCCCCCACAGGGATAAACCCTTTAGATGTCAATGGGACCATGGTCTTTCTAGGATCTGTGAGGTCAGTCAATGCAAAAAGTCTTTTTGTTTTTAGCCATGCTAGCATTGTTGGTCCAGACTGAAATATCTTGACAACTACTGCATAGATTGACATGAAATTTTGTACAGACATTCATGGTCCCCAGACGATGATTCCTAAAGACTTCGGTGATCCCCTGACTTTTCTTATAGCACCACCAGCAGTTCAAAGTTTTCATTTTCCAGTGAAATATCTCAACATCTACAAGATGGATTACCACAAAATTTGATTCAAATATCCATGGTGCCCAGATGATGAATTGTAATAACTTTGGTGATCCCCTGACCATTCATCTAGCACCACCATCAGGTCAAAATTATTATTTTGTCGTGTACATTTTTGTAAATTAATTTAATTTATGACCAAACACAAAACTAATGTCATACCCATCACCCTCAGCTATACTTTGTGTTTAGTGGTAATTAGCAAACATGAGTATGCTAACAAGCTAAACTAAGATGGTGAACATGGTAAACATTATACCTACTAAACATCAGAATGCTACGCTTGTCATTGTGAGCTTTTTGTCATGCTTAAGTTTAAGTTTAAGCATTTAGCTCAAAGCAAAGTTGTCCCTAAGTACAACACAGAGAATCTGATCTATTCTTTTGAAACAAACTGATGGAAACTTAATTAGCATTTTGGTGGAATGAGGCACAGCTGCAGACAGCAGACTGTCACCTCTGAGTGACCAATTCGTTGCTGTACACCTTCATCCGCTGTGATCTAAATATATCAGGGCTTAAATAAATTGTACATTTACAAAGCTCATTATAATCAGATTTTGGTGACACTGTTTACAGAGGTATTGAATCAACTTCATAATCATTCTGAAGTCTGTTTGTGGCTCTGTTCAATTGTATTGTACAGTATAATGTGGAAATATGTTGACCAACCCCATATATGTAAGTACTGGATTAAACTGGATATAATGTAGCTTAGTGTACCTAATAAACAGGCATCACAGAGTGTGCATAGTGTGGTCTTTTATGATTACATACAATGAAGACTAAATTGCCATTAGCTTTGAAATGCCTCTTCCTTTTCTGCTGCCTTTCTTGTGCACTATTGGTTAGAGCTCTGTAATGATGGTGATATTCTTGGTGTACTACACAGCCAAAAATAACATTTCTAATATTCCTGTTGTGCCTGACCAGGAGCGGAAACCTTCAGCAAGAGCAAACCCACCTCTCCCCCCTTAGCATCAGTCAGAACACAATTTGAGACAAGATGGTGGTTTTAGAGAGCCTCTGCCCTCTAGTGAGTTTACATTAAAATTTGCAGGATAATTAGTGGTGTAGTGGACAATACTCTTCTGATACCTTCAGTGCAGACGCAGCTCACAAGCTGGCACTTCTCTACCATATTTTCAGCAGCAAATAATGATAAAAATACATTTATAATCCTGGTTCACCACAGTCTTCCCCCTTGTTCCCCTCCAGTAAGACCCGGACACAGCCAGTAGGGCTTGTGGTAATGATGATGGTGGGAATTGGATACCTTGCGGGTAGAAACCAGAGCAGGTCACAGTACACCGTGATAAAATTCCTGAATCCACACGCCAAGTTTCCCTTTGCTGATCCCTCCTCCTCTTCCTCCTTCTCCACTTTTCCACTCCCCTGCTCCCTCTCTCCTCCTCTGCCTCTCCCTCTCCTCTGCTTTCATTTCCCTCTACTTTCCTTGATATGTGATCCAGCGGAGACGCTCAGGTTACAGTTTTTACAGCTTAGCCAGCCCAGTGCTGTATACATTCCTTTCTCCCCTGTTTCTTACCCCACTCTCCAGCCTCTCCTATCCCCTCCATGCCCACTCCTCCTTCTCCTTGATTACTCACCGGGGCTTATTTTACCGTGGCACACATTAAGCAGCCAGATGAAGGAAACACTGTCAGCCTGTTTGGTTTTTCAGAGGAGTATGATCCCTCACAAGGGCACATTGTGTGTCTGTCTGTGTGTGCGTGTGTTTTTTCCTCCAGCTTTAGGCTGAAATATTGAAGATGAGAGAGTGTAAAAAAGAGAAGGGAACAAACTTGGTGTTTTTGTTCTGAACACTTGGAAGGGACAAATTAGAGAGTTTTCTACAGCAAATCAATACATTAAACTTCATTTAACGGATTTACTGCTATCATCATGCAACCATGCTATAACATTATTTTTTGCAAATCTGCAGGTTGTAATGCATGGTCCAGGTTTACAGTTTGATTTGCAAGCAACTCATGT